>NC_091132.1:4870000-5020000 GCF_040183065.1 Periplaneta americana | reverse complement strand
GAAGAAACACAGCTGTGAGGAACAAGAAGCAGATCATATTATAGTCTTTTAAACATTTAAAAGGTTCAGAGAACACACATATGGCGCAATACACACGAGCTGACTGAAATTAACAAGAAAAATACAAATGAATTTTTTAATTAATAGCAAACCACAGATGCGTTTCCAATTCACTGCGGGCTAAAGCAAGGAGATGCACTATCACCTTTACTTTTTAACTTTGCTCTAGAGTATGCCATTAGGAAAGTCCAGGATAACAGAGAGGGTTTGGAATTGAACGGGTTACATCAGCTCTTGTCTATGCGGATGACGTGAAATTATGTTAGGGGAAAATCCACAAACGATTAGGGAAAACACGGGAATTTTACTGGAAGCAAGTAAAGAGATAGGTTTGGAAGTAAATCCCGAAGAGACAAAGTATATGATTATGTCTCGTGACGAGAATATTGTACGAAATGGAAATATAAAAATTGGAAATTTATCCTTTGAAGAGGTGGAAAAATTCAAATATCTTGGAGCAACAGTAACAAATATAAATGATACTCGGGAGGAAATTAAGCATAAAATAAATATGGGAAATGCCTGTTATTATTCTGTTGAGAAGCTTTTATCATCCAGTCTGCTGTCAAAAAATCTGAAAGTTAGAATTTATAAAACAGTTATATTACCGGTTGTTCTTTACGGTTGTGAAACTTGGACTCTTACTTTGAGAGAGGAACAAAGATTAAGGGTGTTTGAGAATAAGGTGCTTAGGAAAATATTTGGTGCTAAGAGGGATACAGGAGAATGGAGAAAGTTACACAACGCAGAACTGCACGCATTGTATTCTTCACCTGACATAATTAGGAACATTAAATCCAGAAGTTTGAGATAGGCAGGGCATGTAGCACGTATGGGCGAATCCAGAAATGCATATAGAGTGTTAGTTGGGAGACCGGAGGGAAAAAGATCTTTGGGGAGGCCGAGACGTAGATGGGAGGATAATATTAAAATGGATTTGAGTGAGGTGGGATGTGATGATAGAGACTGGATTAATCTTGCTCAGGATAGGGACCAATGGCGGGCTTATGTGAGGGCGGCAATGAACCTCCGGGTTCCTTAAAAGCCAGTAAGTAAGTAAGTAAGCAAACCACAAGCTAAGTAAATTAACACCAGTGTGAATGAATTAAACTAAAAAAAAAACAACATATTAACTAACTGTAGCAACTACAGTACAGTACAAATGAACGTAAATGGCAAACTAAAACTAAAACTAAAACTAAAACTAAAATTAATAAGTGAGACAAAACTGCAGTGACAATTCAACAACAAAACCATACTTACACTCTTACTTACAAATGGCTTTTAAGGAACCGTAAAATAACCAATTAAAAACCTAGGACAACCCGGAGTTGTACTCGAGCGTGGGTTCGATTCTCGCTTGGGCTGATTACCTAGTTGGGTTTTCCGAGGTTTTCTACAACTGTAAGGCGAAAGTCAAGTGACGAACTCTTGGCCTCATCTCGCCAAATACTATATCGCTATCAACAATTCTATCGACGCTAAATAACCTAGTATTTGATACAGCGTCGTTAAATAACATACTATAAAAACACAGAACATCACACTGGAAATGAATAAACATCCATGTCCTAGACTGGATTCGAACTCATGACTGTACTTTTAATGCAGCTCTGACGCTGCTCTGCAAACAGGCGGCATCAAAGGGACTTGCTTGCCATCCCTGACATATCATTTTAACGAGACATCGTACGTAAATGGGTTTGCGGCATTCACATCATCTCTGTTTTTTTGTTCTTTATAGGAATAAAATGGCTTAATTAAGATGGCTATCGCGGCGATATGAAATGTTAGGGTAGGTTACAAACTGCTCACTCGCTCAATTAAGTTTCAAGGAAGTCCTGAATCGTCTTGAGACTCTCGCACGAGCGACTCCTAGCTGCGCTGCTCAGAAATAGATCGCGCTGACAAATGCTCATCAACATTATGCAATTTAGTTGGTCAAAATGCCTTGTGGGTAATTCAACTTTATATCTGCTACAAGAGATTCTTGAATGCAGTTCCCTTTAACTGCAACAGATTTATAATGAAAACTTAGCGATTGTCCATTATCGCTAAGTATACAGGGCTGCCGAACATTGAAATCTTTCAAATCCAAATTAGAAAATTATCTTATGACGAGTTGCCAAACTAACTTACTATTATGACAAGTGTTGTATTGCAAGTTTCCACGTATTCACATTTTTTTATGTTCTAGTGATATTTAACTTATTTTATATTTTTGTTTTCATATTTTCCGATAATGGTATATCTATAATGTGATAAGTTGAGCTATATATAATCATAATTTTCCTTACTGTGTGTACCTAAAACATTGTATTCATTGTATGCTTTGTTCTGCACTATTTTATTATTATTATTATTATTATTATTATTATTATTATTATTATTATTATCAATAATTGTCTTATTTTTTAATACTTTGTATGTCTCATTTATTTTGACCTGCTGTTCACATTTTATTATGCTTTTTTCTTTCTTTCTGTATGTTATATATTATGTCTGATTTCTACTTACTTGTTGTTTACATTTTATTATTATTATCTTATTCAGTTTTGTGTGAAAAAATTGTAGTGTACTTTGTAAATTTGTAGTGTTTTTTGTAACGCAGTTTTACTCCTGGTTGAGTGTTAGAGAAGGCCGTATGGCCTTAACTCTGTCAAGTTAAATAAATTATTATTATTATTATTATTATTATTATTATTATTAATTAACCAGCAAAATTAAACAAATATTTGAAGTTATAACATTTGATCTGAACTAGATACTTTCATTTACTGAATTATCGGCGAGAACTCTTGTTATATCTGAATAAGACTATTTCACGAATACATTAAAAAATAATTTATAACATACAGAAACAGCTTATACTATAAATTAAGATATTTATTACTTACATTTGCTAGCACGGCCATCACGTAATATCACGGCTTACAGTATTTTTTACGTAATGAAAATATTCACGTAACGTCTCAAGTTCAGGTGTGACAAGTTATTGAACAAATGCGCATCAGGTGCGACAAGATTGCAGTTGATAGTTGGTTTTTATTAGTTAAACCTCAGCAGATCCTTACAGTACATTGGTGCATTGGTACATGGGCGAAATGGTGAGAGGAAATTTGTATTTTTGGCAAAACTCAAGATTTGCATATTACATAGAGAACGTGTGACCATGTTTGAAAAATAATTTTCGAAAAATGTATGTCATTATTTTCTTTGAACTGTATTATAATGTGCAGGATGATAGGCTTGTATTATGGATTGCAAACTTAGGTCCACTGTAGCATCTCCACACCTGTGGAGTAACGGTCTGGCCGCGAAACCAGGTGGCCCGGGTTCGAATCCCGGCCGGGGCAAGTTACCTGGTTGAGGTTTTTTCCTGGGTTTTCCCTCAACCCAATACGAGAAAATGCTGGGTAACTTTCGGTGCTGGACCCCGGACTAATTTCACCGCCATTATCACCTTCATTTTATTCAGACGCTAAATAACCTAGATGTTGATACAGCGTCGTAAAATAATCCAATAAAATAAAATAAAAAATGCATTATGTACAGTAGTGGCAAAAAAGCCGGACCGACGAAATAATCAAAGTCCCCGAAATGAGCCACTGCGCATGCCACGCCCGCATTCACAAGATAGCGAGTAATCTATTGAAATTGTTGTAGTTTCGACTGCTGACGTAGCCCATTTCGAAAGCCATTAGAAAATAAGCTGGTAAAATTCATGTTCTGGTAAAATATCGCTGCAATGGAAAAATATTGGGAATAAATTTGAATAAGGAACAAAAAAAGTTTCCTTCCCAGGGAGGATTCGAACCACGAAAGTCTTAGTTATCAGTCTATCACGCTCTGGAGTGAACAAGGCTCTGAAATCAGCTAAAAGGGTCGGTCCGTATTTTTTTTTTTTGCCACTACTATACATGGGCAAGAAAATAGTGAAAAATGTTGCCTGGAGCTCTCTCATTCAGAGACTGGATTGTTTCCTACGACACGGGATCTCCAGCTTGTCTTATCTGCCGAGAAACCAGGCTATGGATTGTGGTAGGGCAAGCACAACAATGCAGGAAGCTGCAGTGCACCCAGAGCCCTTCCTGTGCTGCAGACATGATGGAACATCGTGTTGGACCTCCAGTAACAGTGAAAGAAACTGCATAAACACGTGACTACCAAGATCTCGCTTTCCGTGTTAAAAAGTAGCCGGTCCTTGAGAGAACTTCTGCCGACAAGAATGCGAAGGCCACCACGTCGAAGACAAACGCCTCGGGTCCCTCACGGCCTTATTTTGAAAAATCAAAAGTCAGAAATAATTTTGATGGATAATGACCCGTCTGAGCAAAGCGTGACAAAATTTGGTCCCTGTCTGCCATTTCTCTATTCACACATGTTTTGAAAATGTTACGTCTGCGGCTCCATCTTTATTTACACATCATGATCTGATCTAGCGTACAGCAGGGGTGTGCTGGCGCACTGATTAACTTCTACAGCGAAACTGACGACGGGTGGGCTGATGTGACGCCGCTACAGAAGTTCTGCAATCTGTTTATCGTCAGGATACGGGAAAATTTTTGACAAAAATTAATACCCTGTATGTATGTATGATTATATATCGATGGAGCTTAGGTAAAAGGGCTTAACTCTCGTTTTAAAAAGTGACTTTTTTGCTGTAATTAGTATAAATAATGTAAAATTTAATTATGAAGCGTGAAGATATATTTTTGACAATTACGTTTACGTTCCTTCATAATATATGTCGTTCAGTCAACTGTCAGAAGACAGGTCTCAATCTCACAAATGGTACCAACAAGGCACCACTTATGAGTCAACTAGGTCAGGAGGTAATGAGGTAGGGTGACCAGTTCCTTTCCTCCTCCATTGCGTATATCGCTGACTAGTAACATATTACACTATATATATATATATATATATATATATATATATATATATATATATATATATATATACACAAATAATCGTTCTCCTCTGACACATATAGTCAAGTGAGATGTACTGCTTGATAATAGATGTATAGTAGTGGCAAAAAAACCAGACCGACCCTTGTAGCTGATTTCAGAGCCTTGTTCACTCCAGAGCACGATAGACTGGTAACTAAGACTTTCGTGGTTCGAATCCTGCATGGAAAGGAAACTTTTTTTTTGTTTCTTATTCAAATTTATTTATTTAATCTGGTAGAGAAAAGGCCATGAGGCCTTCTCTCCCCCTCTACCAGGAGATTACAACTACAATATTAAGAATACAATTACAATTATAATTACAATTAATATTAAATTCACAAATACAATAAAAATCAAAGTACTAAAAGATTAACTGACTAATAAAAGCTAGACAGTTTATTGCAAAAGTTAAGAAGTGATAATTTTTTTTTTTAATTAATTAAGTAAAAATTAAATCTGCTCCAATCAGTAAGAAAATGCTTAATAAGTTTGCTTTTGAACGCTACTAAATTCCGACAGTCTCTGATGTCACTGGGTAGGGTATTCCACAAGCGCAAGAGCGAGATTATGTATGATGATTAATACGATGATGTCTTATGTGTTGGTATGGCTAGTATGCGGCTATTTTGCGTGCGTGTGAAGAGATTATGATATGATGACAGGTAACTGAAACGGGAGGCAAGGTAGGTAGGTGTAGAGATGTGAAGGACTTGGAAAAGGAGAACAAGAGAATGAAAATTTCTACGTTCGTTAAGCCGTAGCCAGTTTAGAGTTTGGAAGGATGGGGTAATGTGGTCAGCGCGACGGACATCGCAGACGAAGCGAACACAAGAATTATGAACACGTTGTGATTTTTGCGACTGGTTGACATTGAGGTCAGTCAGTAGAGAATCACAATAATCGAAGTGTTTCCACTAGTATTTTCTTGAGTGATAGCGGGAGGAATTTTCGAATGCTGTTTGAGGAATGTAGTATGGAAAGCACTTTTTTGGTAATATGGGTTACTTGGTTATTCCAGTTTAAATGCATATCAAAGTAAACTCCAAGGTTCTTAACACAGGAAGCAAAAGGGATTATTGTGTCGTTTAACTTGACTGGAAGAGCAGGAGTAATGTTGCATAATAGACGTTGATGTCCCACTAGGATTGCTTGTGATTTTCTTGCATTGAGAGTCAAACCAAACTTTTTGGCCCATGCAGATATGGATTCAAGGTCCTCATTAAGATTGTGTAAATTTATTCCCAATACTTTTGGATTGCTGGTAAAATTCATGTTCTGGGAATAATAAGTTAATTAAGGAGTAAAATATCGCTGCAATATCTCATGACAAGAAAGCAAAATGAAATTATCAGCACGAGTGGTAGTCGGCTGGATAATTCCCCCGGAAAAAAAAATCTCAATGCAGAGTGTATTCCGTTGAACTGGACAATGACCGACTAGTAGGTGCCGAAAGAGAAGCTTCACAATTATTTTCTTCCACCATGGGATGCGTAGCTGACTTCATAAAATAATTTAGGAATGACACGTTTTCAGTTAATGCTTCTTAAGCTGCGACAACAGACTCCAGCACGTCCTGCGAGAGCAGACCTGACAGTGATTGTACCTGTGTCTGTCCCCTGGAATTCTTGAGCTATCTCCAAATGCTATTTCGGGATACGAGAAAGTGTCCACAGCGCTGATCGCCGAGCAGGAAGAGCTCGGAGCTCGGCTGACTAACTGCTCAGCTGCCATCGCGATCTCTGAAATTAATAATGCACTCCTGCCTGCATTGTTTAGTAGCCAGCAGGGGTTGGCAGTTCAAAATGGATAGAGAGTTTAGCACTCCGCCCGTCTGCAATTCGTTAGCACTGACGTATTGTGCGTATTAACGTATGATACTAAAATAAGAGTTTTCGCAATAACATTTCTACGTTCCATAAATTTGTTTTTGGGCGATCGTGTTTTTTAACAACCTTACCGATGTTGTTGGTAGGCTTTGTAAGTTAAACTTACAACACACGTGCGGTGAGTAAATAAATCAAAACAACTTTCATTTACTTAAAAGTAAGGAACTATCAGTGTCGCGCGCCACTATGTGCTATGATGAAATAATAAATATCTTATTATACCTGTACTCTTTCTGAATTAATTTATTGGAGTGGAGATACGTCAGAAAACAGGAATTAATGTAAATAAGACTTAAGCGTGAAAACTATTTCTCACGACTTCCGGTTGCTCTGAGCGCCACTCGTGGGGTCGTGGTTGAACGCGAAAACGTCCATGGAGTAAAATACATATTCAAGCATTAACCTATACCGGTATACAATTTATTTACACTGATGTAAATTCTGTGGCAGGGAGTAAAAATATCTTAAGTAAAAATTTTATACTTTTCAGGAAAGCAGTAGAAAGATTGAAATTGGCGTCAGTTATAGAGTTTTTTCAATCAAGAAGTTTTTCCTGGATATTATTTGTTTATATTTCTTCTAAAATAGATAATGTTGCTCATTTAACAATTTTCTTGATTATTTCCAAAAATTGCCGCACTTAAGCCCTTTTAAAACTAGAAGCCGGACTGAGTAAAAGGGACTATTACACATAATATCTTTTTTCATGTCAAAATAAATGAGAAATGTAAATTATTAGAAATACAAAATGGGTCTTAAACAATTTTATTATAGGACTGTTTACCCTGGTGCTTAAAGTTTTAAAAGGAAAGGGCATCAGTATGTGATAAAATGGCTAAAATACAAGTTAGACCTTTTTAATAGGGAATCATGGAAAGTAAACATGTGATGGTTTCTAAGGAATAGGCTAAAGTATTAAATATACTTAAGTCCTTTATTCTGTGTGTGCTCGATTCAAAAAGTACTTAGGACATTTGGTAAGGCTCTATAAATCCAGTCAGGAGTCTTATTTGACTTTAGCCGTTTTACCAGATTGTAGAGAATTGCTTCCGCTTTCAGAATATATAAAAATCTCATTTTCACAAAAAATTGACGTAAGACCTTTTTCCTCCCGGCCATAGAATTAATGTGTCACCTACAAACCTTTTCTATATGCTAGTTATTTATATTGATGTATAATTATTGTGTCACCTATCTACTTCTTTGAAAACAAAACAAAACTTTCCATAATTTACTATATTACAACATTTTCACAATCGCCAACGAATAATAACAAATGAATAACACCTATCGACAAATACGAATAATAACAAATGAATAACACCTATCGACAAATACGAATAATAACAAATGAATGACACCTATCGACAAATTAATACGAATAATAACAAATGAATAACACCTATCGACAAAAACGAATAATAACAAATGAATAATACCTATCGACAAATACGAATAATTGTACGAATAATAACAAATGAATAACACCTATCGACAAATACGAATAATAACAAATGAATAACACCTGTCAAATAACAAACGGCGATCACGCATGGAAATATTAGCGGCCAAAAACAAACTACTTATTTAAATTAATCAAGATAGCTTTGCAAACGAAGACATCCGCCGTACCTTTCAATTATATTCCTCACATATTTAAAGACAATTCCAGTGATTTTATCATCGATACCAGAACTATTTTCTCATGTTGGAAAATCGGTGTCTTGAAGCTGATGTGTTACATCATATTGTACACTTTACTAATGCAAGAAATCTTACAACAGAAATAATAGAGCGGCCCGGCCACATGTCCGCATGAACATCTTATTTTTGGACATCGCAGTAAACCTCGTCTGTTTCCATCCCATCTGACCCTGGACAACTCTTATGGACTAAAGCAGCGTCATTCAGTCTTGTCTTATTTTATGTTTTTAATTATAACTCGTGAACTTTACCATCTGGCGTTCGCAAGGCGAAGGTCACTCAGCGTTATTACATGGAAATAAATGTCTATCAGTTATTAACAATAAGATCTGGAAGTGTTTGTTCCAAGTCGTACCAGAATCACTTTATCTGTTTACAGCTACAGATCTGTTGGCCCCGGATGTGATTCCTGTAGGGAAGGGAAACTGTTTCACCATCCATTGCTGCTGTGTGTGAACAGTACTTTATTGTTCCGAATTATTGTCTTAAGAGCTGTCCTTGCACTCTCTCCCTGTGGATGACTAGTGTTCGTCCATATCCTGTCTATTCACGATGATTGAAGATTGATTGCATATTAACGAAACTTCTTTCTTAATGTCACATAACTTGATTATAAATTAATTAATTAATTTATTTATTTATTTGTTTATGTATTTGTTTGTTTATTTATTTACTTATTCATTTATTTATGTATTTATTTATTTGTTTGTTTGTTTATTTATTTATTTATTTATTCATTTATTCATTTACTTATTTATTTGTTTGTTGATACATTTATTTATTTATTATTCATTTATTTATTTATTTATTTATTTGTTTGTTTATTTATTTACTTATTCATTTATTTATGTATTTATTTATTTGTTTGTTTATTTATTTATTTATTTATTTACTCATTTATTCATTTACTTATTTATTTATTTGTTTGTTGATACATTTATTTATTTATTTATTATTCATTTATTTATTTATTTATTTATTTGTTGATTCATTTATTTATTTGTTGATTGATTTATTTATTATTCATTTATTTATTTATTCATTCATTTATGTATTTATTTACTTATTTATTTGTTGATTTATTTATTTATTATTCATTTACTTATTTACTTATTTATTTATTTATTTATTTATTTATTTATTTATTTGTTCGTTTGTTGATTGATTGATTTATTTGTTTGTTGATTTATTTATTTATTTGTTGATTCATTTATTTATTTACTTATTTATTATTTATTTGTTTATTTATTTATTTATTTATTTATTTTGCTAATAATTGTAACATAAAATATAATATATATATATATATATATATATATATATATATATATATATAGAAAAATTTAGCTCGCTCCTAAAAGAGTAGAACTCGTGCTTAGGGGCAATATGGTTGCAATATTTTCCAATTCGTTCTGTAAAAGCCACGGTCGTGTGTTCAAACACTGTCACATGATTGTCAGTTCACAATGTGACGTAGTCTACGGTTTTGTCTCAGGTGGGCACCTTACGTGGTGCTGACGTCACTAGCTACATTTCTGTTTATATAACCTGAACTTAGTGAATTAAACTAATAAATGCAAAGCCACCTAGAAAATTATTAATGGTGCTATAAATGCTTACGTATGAGACCAAATGATGTACTTTTAACTGCGGTAGGAATGTCAGTTCTGCATGCCAACCGCCTTTACCCCAAAGAAATACCTCTGCTATTCATCTGTTAAGGCTGAGTAGACCCTAGGGCTATAGCTACATCAATGGACAAAACCCATGATCCCATCGGGAATCGAACCCGTCACCTTCCGGCTTTTTAGCGTTATGCCTTAACTACGACTCGACTCTAATAATACCTAAACTAACATAATGTAACCTAAATAAACCTGAGCTAACATAATTTAATTTCAAGTAAGGGAAACCAATCTTAGAAATATATATTATTTCAATGTACCGAAGTACACATGATATTTCCATGCAGATATTCTGCGTCATCATACGATGAAAGAGTAATGGAACGGAAAAAATTCTCTCCGGCGCCGGGATTTGAACCCGGGTTTTGAGCTCTACGTGCTGATGCTTTATCCACTAAGCCACACCGGATACCCACCCGGGCGTCGGACAGGATCGTCTCAGTTTAAGTTCCAACTCTTGAGTTCCATCTAGTGGCCGCCCTCTGCACTACGCCATAGAGATCTATGAACGTAGGACCGAAGTCCACACATGTGCTGAGATGCACTCGTTATGAGTGACTAGTTGGCCGGGATCCGACGTAGTGCAGAGGGCGGCCACTAGAGGGAACCCAAGAGTTGGAACTTAAACTGAGACGATTCTGTCCGACGCCGGGGTGGGTATCCGGTGTGGCTTAGTGGATAAAGCATCAGCACGTAGAGCTGAAAACCCGGGTTCAAATGCCGGCGCCGGAGAGAATTTTTTCCGTTCCATTACTCTTTCATCGTACAATCTTAGAAAACCATGCTTTACCTACCTATATATATATATATATATATATATATATACACACACACACACACACACACACACACACAATTACATACGCAGAGGTTATACCATATTTACCACTGAAGGAGTTAAATTTCCTCTGAAAACACAATTCATCCATGCATGTTTTTTATTGTGGATAAGCGGCGGCATTCCCTGCAAATGTGGCATAAGTGCTGATTCTGTTTAGTCGCTTGCAGCATGGAGACTGTCACAACGACACAACGATAGGCCTGCTGCTCATCCCAGACTGCTGGTTCTTAACCCTGGTCAAACCATTAACCGATAAAATGCTTATCATTTTGCACGATAACCCTGGTCATATTGTGCTGCGAGATTTGAAGTTAATCCCACTCGTCATCCATGTGTGTCCAAGGATCCCAGGGCGTTATGTCAGGCCGTGCATACCTCCTCCGGAATTGCTGTGCAGAGTCATTGGACTAATACATCTGGGGCCAAGGCCATATCACATAGACTTTCTCTGTGCATAACAGTATACGAACACTTACGGAATTCCCGTAGATGTGAATCCTGGCATTTGTTTAACAATACTTTACTTCTAAAACAAGCAAAGCCCAATTCCTATGCGAGATTCGACCATGAAATCTACACAGCGTTAAAATCACGTTCCGAATCATTATTATTATTATTATTATTATTATTATTATTATTATTATTATTATTATTATTATTATTATTATTATTATTATCATTATCATTAAATTATTATTATTATTATTATTATTATTATTATTATTATTATTATTATTATTATTATTAAATTCTATTTTATTTAACGACGCTCGCAACTGCCGAGGTTATATGAGCGCCCCAAGTGAACTGTTGTACGTTTTTCAGTGTTAAATAGTGTTATAAATAAAGTGAAAGCAATGTTGCTAGGATACGAGTGCTAATGTGTTGTGTGAGAAGAGTTTAGACAGTGAATGTAATAATAGTTCAAGTTTTTAGTGAAATAGTCAACAAGGATTAGGTCTTATATATTAAATAAGTTATATGTATTGTTATTTAATGTATTAAGTTAGTTATGAAGGTAGGAATTATTTTTAAGGGAACTGAGAATGAGAGAAGGGAAGTAGAATAGTAGTGGATAAAGTAAAAGGATGGTCAAGTGAAAGTGAAGGGACATGAAAGACATAGCAAGAACAGGCTTCAAGTGTCAAAATACGTCTTGTTTAAAGTTGTAAATAGTGCAAGTAAGGGAATGCTGGCCTGAATACAGAAATGTGAAGGACCGAAGATTTTGAGAAATATATATCATCATATCATATCATATATCATATCATATCATATCATATCATATCATATCAGCGCCCTGGTGTGCCGGAATTTTGTCCCGCAGGAGTTCTTTTACATGCCAGTAATTCTACTGACATGAGCCTGTCGCATTTAAGCACACTTAAATGCCATCAACTCAAGATAGAATCGAACCTGCAACCTCGGGCACAGAAGGCCAGCACTCTATCGACTGCGACACCCAGGCCCATTATTATTATTATTATTATTATTATTATTATTATTATTATTATTATTATTATTATTATTATTGGATGTACAATTTCGAAAAGAGTACATTCCTGAAAGTACATTCAGAAATTGAAAAAGAAACTGATTTAATTTTAAACCGTTGTACCAAGAACAACAAAACTCTACAGTTGCCATTTTACAAGCAAAACAATATAACATTAAAGAAAAAAATATATATTTAAGACATCATCATATGATTTTTTGGGTATTGTTTTTGAAATGTGCCCTTTTCGAAATACATGAAGAAAAAAAAAGTTATGTTTTATTTAACGACGCTCGCAACTGCAGAGGTTATATCAGCGTCGCCGGATGTGCCGGAATTTTGTCCCGCAGGAGTTCTTTTACATGCCAGTAAATTTACCGACATGAACCTGTCGCATTTAAGCACACTTAAATGCCATCGACCTGGCCCGGGATCGAACCAGCAACCTTGGGCATAGAAGGCTAGCGCTATACCAACTCGCCAACCAGGTCGACTACATGAAGAATGTTTTTGTAAATAAGAAAGCATTTAAAAACAAAAATGATTGAAACAGTAACACAAGCATAAAAAAAAACATGTAGACCTATTAGTTGACAAATGTTAGATGACAATGAATACTTCAAGAAAATTATCACATAAAAATCAATCAGAAGTCCTCTTCTAGCATGTCATCGGCCGCCGTAGTTGGTCACTGCAATATTTTCTGCTAAAACTCTTTGAATTCTCAAGGTATGTACTTTTCCACTTTTGCAATGTCTACTATTTTCATTTGGTTCATCTGCGTTGTAAGATGGGTAGTCTATATTGTTAGGAAGTGGAGTACAACAACCTTTTACTTTTGAAAGATTGAAAATTTCTGTAGTGATATCATTATCTATGTCATATTTTGCAATCACTTCACCTGAAATGTTACTTTCTGGTACTTGTTTTCCATAGCTTCTCACAGAAGCGGTTTTACTTTAAAGTTGAGGTGAGATCATTTTTTGAAGTCGATTATCTTTTCTGTTTTTACTTGTATTATGTCGAAGTTTCTCATGGCATCTGAACTTTTGATGAGATTGACATATTGTGCCTTTTCGCAATAATTATAATTGGACAGCATTTCCGACAGTGGCGTATACTGGTGCGCCCTTTTCACACAAAACGATGTGTAGATGTAATTACAGTACATAAGCTTATTAGTAAAAAAATTCGACATGTGCCCTTTTTGAAATTGCATATTCGATTAGAGTTAGAGGATAAAATGTATCGAAGATGTGTTGGCACGTTTCAAACCACTCGACTTATAACTGCAAAATGCTTACCCCAAAAGTATATCTGCGAAGGTACGACTAGGTTTCAAGGATAACAAAAAAGTTGACGTAGACTATCGGTGACACATCCGTTGTACACTCTTGTAATCAAACATGGCCAGCCGTGTTTTTTAAATTGATCGCCAAACGGGACAGTTATCGCCATAAACTCAACATGCGTATGAAGCACGTTAATACAATTAAAACTAATTGCCATATTATACAAGATCATGCATGCTAATCATGATTTAGAATGTTACATTTGTATCTGTAAATGCTTGTTGATCGAAAAGAATAATATATTACAGATAATAAATATAGAGCCTATGCCAACTAACTACAAAGTTACACATGTGTATTCCGCATCTTCTAGATACGGTACCTGAATGGGAAGCGCGTTAACCTATGAAGGAAGTTCCGTGTTCGATCTTCGCTCGTGTCTAATTTTTTATTATTATATCTTTGCAATTTAAAACTGTTTTACTCAGAAGAGCGATCATCAGTGTGGTTTTAGGCGTAATAGATCAACTATTGACCAGATATTTTGTATTCGACAGATAATGGAAAAAAAGTGGGAGTATAAGGGTACAGTGCATCAGTTATTCATAGATTTCAAAAAGGCATATGACTCGGTTAAGAGAGAAGTTTTATATGATATTTTATTGAATTTGGTATTCCCAAGAAACTAGTTCGATTAATTAAAATGTGTCTTAGTGAAACGTACAGCAGAGTCCGTATAGGTCAGTCTCTGTCAGATGCGTTTCCAATTCACTGTGCGCTAAACCAAGGAGATGCACTATCACCCTTACTTTTTAACTTTGCTCTAGAGTATGCCATTAGGAAAGTCCAGGATAACGGAGAGGGTTTGGAATTGAACGGGTTACATCAGCTGCTTGTCTATGCGGATGACGTGAATATGTTAGGAGAAAATCCACAAACGATTAGGGAAAACACGGGAATTTTATTGGAAGCAAGTAAAGAGATAGGTTTGGAAGTAAATCCCGAAAAGACGAAGTACATGATTATGGCTCGTGACCACAATATTGTACGAAATGGAAATATAAAAATTTGAAATTTATCTTTTGAAGAAGTGGAGAAGTTCAAATATCTTAGAGCAACAGTAACAAATATAAATGATACTTGGGAGGAAATTAAACACAGAATAAATATGGGAAATGCCTGTTATTATTCGGTTGAGAATCTTTTATCATCCAGGCTGCAGTCAAAAAATCTGAAAGTTAGAATTTATAAAACAGTTATATTACCGGTTGTTCTTTATGGTTGAGAAACTTGTACTCTCACTTTGAGAGAGGAACATAGGTTAAGGGTGTTTGAGAATAAGGTGCTTAGGAAAATATTTGGGGCTAAGAGGGATGAAGTTACAGGAGAATGGAGAAAGTTACACAACACAGAACTGCAAGCATTGTATTTTTCACGTTCATACCAAAATCGACATAAGTCGACTTTGGCCGTGAATGTGTTAAGGAAACCTTGATTTGTTGTAGAATATAATGAAAACTTAATCTAGTAATATTTTTTTCCATACATTCATAAAATCTTTTCAACAGTTGCTTGACTGGAGAACAACGAAAGAAACGCGTCGTCATCGAATTAATTTTTCATTCTATGTATTAAGACTTTGTTCTGTTTTCAGTTCCAGCCATTGGGTTGTTATGCGGTTAACTACAGAGTACATTCATAGACCTCTAATATTGCAAAACAAGTATTTTGAAATGATAATGACCATCATCGAAAGAGTCGTGTTTAATATGCAATGTGCCTTACAAACGTGTTTGAGAATTATTTCAAAATCACTAAAAATCTCCACTGACATTAAAATAAACTAAATTTCTCACTGCCTACCGTGTAATGAATTTTAGCCACTGACAGAGGACGAAAAAAAATAGATTTAGTGCGTAAACCACCGTGTTGGCAACACTGTCGAAGACGCGTGACTTAGCAGGAAGGAACCAAAAATGGCGGCCTCTCTTCCAGCTCCCCGCGCATGCGCGTGAGTTGGAGTAACCATTGCTATAGATGCTTCTATCCTTCGATTTATCGAAGTCAGTGTTTACATTTTGTCTATCTATACTTTTTTCAATATTAGTTAAGAGTTCTATAAGACCTATCTTTTTTTTTCTCGCCCGAGAAATCATAAGCGGCGCCAATAAGGCATTATTCAATATGCAACTAAGCCAGAAGAGAGTGGCTAGAGAGGCCAGTTTCTTTTTCATACTAGTAACATATTACACTAATCAGATTTCAGATGTATACAAACATTTGTTCTTTCTCTGACATATCAAGTGAAATGTACTGCCTGATAATAGATGTAAGCCTTCATATGAGCCAGAATCCCAATCGGCGAATTTTTAAAGACTTATCCATAGCAAAAAATATTCCGGCAATACAAACAATAGAAAGCGGAAAATATGTTTGAAAACACCAAATACAAACCCCTCTGTAACACAAGTACTATAGGTAAAGGTAAAATCTGTGGCCGGGAGGAAAAAGAAGTAAATATTTTATACTTTTCAGGAGAGCAGCAGAAAGATTGAAATTGGTGTTAATTGTAGAGTTTTTTTAATTAAGAGGTTTTTCCTGGATATTAATTGTTTATATTTCTCTAAAATTGGTAATGTTGCTCATTTAACAATTTTCTTGATTATTTCCAAAAATAGCCGCAATTAAGTACTTTTAAGACTAGAATCCAAACTGAATAGATGGGACTATGTAAACATAAGACCTTTTTCATGTCAAAATAAATGAGAAATGTAAATTATTAAGAATGCAAAATGGGTCTTAAACAATTATAGGACTGTTTACCCTGGTGCTTAAAGTTTTAAAAGGAAAGGGCATCAGTATGTGATAAAATGGCTAAAATACAAGTTAGACCTTTTTAATAGGGAAGCATGGAAAGTAAACATGTGATGTTTGTAAGGAATAAAGTATTAAATATTCTTAAGTCCTTTATTCTGTGTGTGCTCGATTCAAAAAGTACTTAGGACATTTGGTAATGCTCTATAAATCCAGTCAGGAGTCTTATTTGACTTTAACTGTTTTACCAGATTGTAGAGAATTGTTTCCGCTTTCAGAATATGTAAAAATCTCATTTTCACAAAAAATTAACTTAAGACCTTTTTCCTCCCGGCCACAGAAATCAACGTCATTACAGCTGGTGCCAGCGTTTTTGGCGTGTGTACTAGAGTATAATGCCCAATTTGTGAGCATGTTTGCTTGTGCACATCAGCCATTTGTCAAACACAGTTGTCAGACTGACTACGATAAAGGTAAGACACTAGCAATTAACGTTCTCATTACTTATTTCACACGCCAAAAACGGTGACGCGGACTGTACCTCAGAATCGGCCAAGAGGGTGGTGAGAGTTAAATTCCGACCTGTACAGACAATCGGCACTAACATTAGTAGGGATTTTAGTCCTGTGCCGGCCGCCTTTACACTCAAGGAACTGCCCTTCATCTCACCAAATACTATAATTCCGTCGATGCTGAATAACGTAGTACATGGCATAGCGTCGTTAAATAACAAATAAAAACGGTGTTAGTATTGATGGCAAAATGGGATCTATTTGTAATGACTATTGATGATGATGATGATGATGATGATGATTGGGCTATATCGAGGCTTGAACCCGTGTGCAGCACGGTGGCGACGACGACGACGGCTGCAATGTGTTGAGCGACAGACTGCGTACAGATCAATGAGCTACAATCGGGAGGTTGACCCCAGGTCAAGGGGTATGGCGAGCATTCAACCCGGCATGTTTACAGGGGACTGCTGGACACTTCAACATGCAGCTCACAAAATAATAAAAACATTACCAAGGTTAAACAAAGAAGCTTCCATTATCTCCCTTTTTGCACAATGTAACACAAAAGCATTTTTTTTTCTCCTATGGAATGGTTGCAATGCGAGTTTACCGCTGCTAAATGCGTTGCAGTCGCTTTATTTAACAGTTGCTCTTAGTTGCAGATTCTAGAGCTGTAGTCATAGCAACGGCATCGATCGAAGGTTAAGGGAAAAATAATAATTAGGAGCTTAATCAAGAATGTTTTGCACGATCGTGTTTTTTTGTTGTACGCTTACTTACCAGTCTTGGTGACAACTCTTGTATTTATAACACGCGGATTTTTTGCTTAAGAAATATTATTTTTGCAATAAATTCATAGCAACATCAGTGCTGTCATAGAATATAACACACAAATTAATTACAACTCTTCAATATTTATATCCACGGATATGTCAAAATCATCACTTGGAATCATCTTAGCTGTTATGATGTAGGGTAAAGTTGCCTAATTCCGTGATACGTTTTTTTCATTGAATGTCACGGTGCTGGGTATCTTACAAAGAAGTTCACAGATGTCTCAAAGTAGGCGATAGATGCATTCTTTCGAGAAAAATGTCTGGTGCTGAACGGCAAAGAAAAGTATCACGGGATTAGTGTATCACAGAATTAGGCAACTTTACACTACATCAGATGTGTTATATTAGCAACTTTTACTCATGTTTTTAGCAAAAATAATACTCTCTTGAATTTAAAATAGCGTCGTTAAATAAACCATATTTTTTTTAGTATTACTTGTACAAATATGCATTATACAAAAATATTGTTATTCTATTTTTATATTATTCCTCAAAGGAGCATAATGTTTAACCATCATATAGACTACTTTCGACATAATACGTTTTTTGGAATGGGCCACGGAACACTTCCCTTCCCCCACTCTTTCTCTTCTACTATCACAAAGAACTTGCTAATTTCTTAGATAACAACCCTGAATTATGATAATAGGGGAACATAAATATATTGTAAGTTCACAGGGCTAACGGCTTCGAAGCTGGTTACCTGGTTCTAATGAAGTGCACTGGTAGCAATCTAAACATGGGGGCATGAGATAGCTACTCTGCCTGCCATTAAAAATTTACTTCACTAAATCCCCAAGGTAAAAAAAAAAAAACGTTTTTTGGTTTCACATATGGATATGAATACAATTGTTGAATATTAAACAGGAAGCCATTAATAATAATAATAATAATAATAATAATAATAATAATAATTTATTGTCAGAACAAAGATACATAATAATAATAATAATAATAATAATAATAATAATAATAATAATAATAATTTATTTAACCTGGCAGAGTTAAGGCCATACGACCTCCTCTAACACTCAACCAGGAGTAAAACTGCGTTACAAAAAACACTACAAATTTACAAAGTACACTACAATTTTACACACAAAACTGAATAAGATAATAATAATAAAATGTAAACAACAAGTATGTAGAAATCAGACATAATATATAACATACAGAAAGGAAGGAAAAAGCATAATAAAATGTGAACAGCAGATCAAAATAAATGAGACATACAAAGTATAAAAAATAAGACAATTATTGATGATGATGATAATGATAATGATAATAATAATAATAATGAAAAAATAAGAATAGTAATAATAATGATACTAATAATAATAATAATAATAATAATAATAAAATAATACTAATAGTAGTAATTAAATAGTGCAGTACAAAGCATACAATGAATACAATATTTTTAAGTACACACAGTAAGGAATGTTATGATTAAATGTTATGATTTATTTAACGACGCTCGCAACTGCAGAGGTTATATCAGCGTCGCCGGATGTGCCGGAATTTTGTCCCGCAGGAGTTCTTTTACATGCCAGTAAATCTACTGACATGAACCTGTCACATTTAAGCACACTTAAATGCCATCGACCTGGCCCGAGATCGAACCCGCAACCTTGGGCATAGAAGGCCAGCGCTATACCAACTCGCCAACCAGGTCGACACACACAGTAAGGAAAATTATGATTATTTATAGCACAACTTATCACATTATAGATATACCATTATCGGAAAATATGAAAACAAAAATATAAAAAATAAGTTAAATATCACTAGAACATAAAAAAATGTGAATACGTGGAAACATGCAATACAACACTTGTCATAATAGTAAGTCAGTTTGGCATCTCGTCGTAAGATAATTTTCCAACTTGGATTTGAAAGATTTCAATGTTTGGCAGCCCTTGACTTCAGGTGGCAGAGAGTTCCAGTGACGAGAGGTAGCAACAGTGAAAGATGAGGAATACAGAGATGATGTGTGAAGTGGAATTTCTAGCGTGTAATCGCGTTGTGATCGAGTATTAATATTATGATAAGCGAGAGAGAGTATGAAAACGAGCGAATAAATAATATTATATTTAAGAATTCTCTAGCACCCCCAGAAAGAGTAAGTAACATACTCGTGCTCAGTGGGGATTCCACATAAGTTAATGCTAAGACATTTTATTGAAGAACAGAGTAAAAAGTAGGTCTAATAAAAGAAAAACAGAAGAAGAAAAAACATATCACAATAATTGAACTTTAAATTGTCTCTTAACACAATTTTTAATAGATATTTTTTAAATAAGGAGCATTAACAAATTGTATGTTTGGGAATTTATCTATTATAATGCTATAAAGAGCCTTGGACCGAAGTTGCTACTGTGAATATATGCTGCAGTTGTACATTTAGGAACTGTCAGGCACATTCCCTCTGCTATTCGATCTACCCATAGCAACGGACTGTGTCTTTAATATTAAAACGTAACAGGTCTGCCAACATCTAATCACTGACCAGCTGAACAAATGTGACTAATATAGCGCTTTGTCTCTGAATGAAATTGATTGTAAATAGGATATAGAAAAATACGATTTTATAGTTCCATAATGATATCAACGTTGTAAATCTTGCATATCCTATATCCGGTTTAATTGTCAGATTGGCAACACTTGTAACCAATTTCTTCCCATCGGAACAGAGCTACCACACTCCGACCCAGGAACTTCCATCGTAAGAGCCTCAGATAACTGACATCACGTTGACAACGTGCATGCGACCTCGCCCTGGGTGGGATTTTGAACCTCCAATACCATCGGAAATAAATGGGTTGTAGTTAGCAGAGTAAACAAAACGAGGCCTTGGGCTAGTCCGGTGCAGGCGCACTCAAAGTGCCAGTGAGCAAATTTCAATCTGGATCACCAGAATGGAACGATTGTGATTTATAGACTCTCATTGTGACATGCACAGTTCAACCCGTCTTCTCTGAATGTGTTTTTGTGCACATAAAAGAAGTCGTTAAGCTGTAACGACGTACATGACGCACGTAACAATTACCGGCTGCGATACTTAGGAGGGTCCACCTGGTCATTATGCAGGGACCACTCACTGTTGCCGTCTAATTCTATTAAAGATAAGACATATTTACTTATTGGTATTATCCACAAGTTTCTGAAATCGGTCTTTGTAGAAAATCATGTATACACTAAGCTTTATAGTTATACAGGGTGTAACAGAACCTAACCGACAAACTTTGAGCAATAGTAGGTCACGCAGAGACAATAATATTTTAAATAATTGATTAAATGGTGATCTTACTCGTGTTAATTGTGTAAGCATGTGCGGCCTACAGCTGTTTCGGTGCTTCTTCACACCATCCTCAAAGCCTACTAGATCGCGGCGTCATCTCGAACATCGCTGCCTGTTGTGTGGGTGCGTTCGATTGTTGAAAAGTGTTGAAATGTGGTGTCAAATAGTGTGTGTGTTCTGAAATTGATCTGTGTGTTGAGAATTTGACTGGGGTGTGTTTTAGTGTGTCTGTATATTTCATATTGTTCTAGTGTGTTGAGTTTTTGGTTTTTGGGTTGTATGTGTAGGATTTCCATGTCTGTATTTATATTATTGTATGTGTGGTTAGTATTAGTTATGTGTTCGGCATATGTAGATGTATTGTGTCCTCTGGTTATTGCTTTAATGTGTTGGAATGATCTGCCTGTCTGGCCAATGTAGAAACTGTCGCAACTATTGCATGTGAGTTTGTATACGCCTGTACACTGTTCTCGTCTAATTCTATTAAAAATAAGACATATTTACTTATTGGTATTATCCAAAAGTTTCTGAAATCGGTATTTGTAGAAAACCATGTATACACTAAAGCTTTATAGTTATACAGGGTGTAACAGAACCTAACCGACAAACTTTGAGGAATAGTAGGTCAGGCAGAGAGGATACTATTTTGTTAAGGGGCATATGCTCGATGACAAGTCCTTAAGGAGCTATGCATCCGAGAAGTCAGATCTCCGGTAGTTTTTTTTTTTACAGAAGGGAAATGTAATTTCCCAGGCTTGTTCTTACAATTTACAACAACTGTTAAAATTATATGCTCTGTACTATACATATACCTCATTATATTTTTGACACCGCAGCATTCATCATCCAACACTGTCAACCATGGCAGAGTTGTGGTGGATTTGTTGGATGATAAGACTGTCTGAAGATGCACCACACAGACCAATAACAAACTACAGCAGTCTAACTCATGTCATCGAGCATATATTCCTTGATAAAAAATGATCTTCTCTGTGTGACCTATCATTCCTCAAAGTTTGTTGGTGAGGTTCTGTTACACCCTGTATTCGTGTAAAATTACATTTATTTAACCTGGTATGCCTAATTGTGCATATTTTCAGAATGTGAATAAGGGACAGAATGAGGCCGAGCTTTCGAGTGTGAACTTTATCGCAATAAAAATGCACATAATTTGAGAGATCCCCATGTGCACACCGCACCACATCCACAAACACTCACACTGAATTACTAATTAGCAGTTTATTTTATTGTAATTTTATTGCTCGGGATTTAGATTAAAACAATTTAAATGGTTTTGTGATACTAAATTAGCCAATAAAATTAATGATTTATTAGTGAAAGTATACATATTTATAAGCTGCATTTATCGCATAGTACAAAGTATATTATGATTATTCATATTTTGTTTCTTTTTTAGCATTAGCTAGCAACGTTTAATCTAGTTTAATTGCTTCAGAAATGAATAACAACTATGATTACAATTTTAGGTCGCTCGGAACTCAGCTTTAGTGAGATCTGTGAACATCTCTTCCTTTTATCCTTCCACTTATATTTTTCATAACAGAAATACCTTCTCCACATATGCATTCGGTAAGAAACACATCAATAAGTACATAAGTACACATCAATATTACCAGATACAGTAAAATCATTTTAATTTCACATGTTCCCTTACATTTTAAATGCGCTGTGTAAACTAATTATCGCACACACTGTAGTTATTAGATAAAAAAAAATCCATGAGAAATCCCATGTATGGACTGTTGGCGTCCAGCTCAGGGCTCGATCCTCAGACCACAAGCCTTCATGTTGAAACAATTGCAGGTAAACAACCCGCATCGCTCTCATTAGAGCTGCGGTCTCTTTCTCTTCGCCCATGCTAGAGACCAGCAGTTCCCATCGTTCGCAGAGCAGGTTACTCTCTTTTCTAATTTCTTCAGGTTTGCATTTTCTCGGTACTGCAATAGCAGTGACAAATTATACGACAGTAATGAGTTGAGCTGCGAACCCATTTCAGGTTGTTGCTCTCCCCACGTGTTATTCACAGGTATTCATTCCATTTACTCATTTAGACAAAAACGAATGATGCAAATCGACAACTTCAGCTTCAAACCGCTAATGAGCCTTCTCAAAGAAGAATTCAGGAGCGAGTCACCATTAACAGTCTTGCCAACCTATGGATGCTGTAATCGCTAGATCCGCAGTTCGGGAATAGGAATCCGGAGATTGTGCGTCATTTCGAAAAATGGATAGATAGATAGAGGTGGAGAAGGGGTGGACGAGATAAAATCTCTCACGCCTCAAAATCATGACAAGTCATGATCATTAGAACTGTTAGCATCAACGTCATTATGGACGTATCATCACGATGTGGATATGTGATCAGGACAAGTCATCATTAATATAGACAAGTCATCACCATTATGAACAAGTCTTTATCATTATGGACAAGTATTTATCATTGAGGACAAGTCACTATCAATATGAACAAGTTATCATTGTGACCAAGTCATCGCCATTGAGGAAAAGTCATGATCATTATGGATAAGTCATTAACACTGTAGACATGCCATTATAATTATGAACATACCGCCATCATTATGGCCGTGCCATTACATTACCATTGTAGACATGTCATCATTATGAGCATGCTATTACCATTATGAGCGTTCTATTACCATCATGGACATGTATGTCATTACCTTGATGAACATGCTATTACCATCATGGATATCTCATTATCATTATGAGCGTGCTACTACCATCATGGACATGTATCTCATTACCATTATCAGCATACTATTACCATCATGGACATGTATCTCATTACCATTATGAGCATGCTATTACCATCATGGATATGTATGTCATTATCGTTATGAGCATGCTATTACCATCATGGATATCTCATTACCATTATGAGCATGCTAGTACCATCATGGATATGTATCTCATTACCATTATGAGCATGCTATTACCATCATGGATATGTATGTCATTACCGTTATGAGCATGCTATTACCATCATGGATATCTCATTACCATTATGAGCATGCTAGTACCATCATGGACATGTATCTCATTACCATTATGAGCATGCTATTACCATCATGGATATGTATGTCATTACCGTTATGAGCATGCTATTACCATCATGGATATCTCATTACCATTATGAGCGTGCTATTACCATCATGGACATCTATCTCTTTACCATTATGAGCATGCTATTACCATCATGGATATCTCATTACCATCATGAGCATGCTATTACCATCATGGACATGTATCTCGTTACCATTATGAGCATGCTATTACCATCATGGATATGTATCTCATTACCATTATGAGCGTGCTGTTACCATCATGGATATGTATCTCATTACCATTATGAGCATGCTATTACCATCATGGATATGTATCTCATTACCATTATGAGCATGCTATTACCATCATGGATATCTCATTACCGTTATGAGCGTGATGTTACCATCATGGATATGTATCTCGTTACCATTATGAGCATGCTATTACCATCATGGATATGTATCTCATTACCATTATGAGCGTGCTGTTACCATCATGGATATGTATCTCATTACCATTATGAGTATGCTATTACCATCATGGACATGTATGGCATTAGCATTATGAGCATGCTGTTACCATCATGGATATCTCATTACCGTTATGAGCGTGCTGTTACCATCATGGATATGTATCTCATTACCATTATGAGCATGCTATTACAATCATGGACGTGTATGGAATTACCATTATGAGCATGCTGTTACCATCATGGATATCTCATTACCGTTATGGGCATGTCATTACAACCACGGATATGTCATGGTCACAGTTGTGGATATCATTTCAGTTAGTCATGTCACGATCATTATATGGGCATGTCATTAGCTTGTTGACATATCGTCATCATAATGGACAGTATGTGATGATCATCTGTGTCTGGAAGAATTAACGTCTGTAGCCCACATCTTCGTCATACTAGTGAGAATTTCGAACCGACAGTCATATGCAGGAGACACGACTCCTTGATAACGGCAGCACACAAGGGACATGTGTCCATTGCCTCAAGTTGGGAGAAAAAAAAATGTCCGTTTCTCTGTTGTGATTCGAACCCGGCTGGTTAAACCCGCCGTGCGCGTGCGAATAAACTGACCCAGTATCTTATGGTGGAAGATGGAAATATGCCAAGTTCCCATGGGGAGCAGAAAGAACTGTCCTTGTTTGCCGTGGAGCCAGAACTCCATTACGTCTGATATCACTTTTCACCTTCTCTCTCCAGTTGTAATTTTATCAGTCTCATCGATCAAACCTCGCTTTGCTTCTTATTCGCGTAGTTCTCTTTGCTCCACTTCCAGAGTGCAGACATGGCATTAGTATTAAGAACATGGCTATGAATCCACACTCTCCTTATGCCACAACTGTTTTTCCTGTATTTAGTCCTAATTATCACAAGTGTAATTAAGAAAAGCCAGAAGTTGTACAATTTTCACAAGAAAATAGTAACTGTTAATTCTACAAGCTGTAACATTTAAGAAAATGATAAGAAATACTTCATTTTTCTCGAATTAATGTATTTGTTTTTGCAAACATTTCGAGAGCATGGTATAAAATGCAGGCTTGTATAAAGCTGAAAAGGAAGGGGCGAATGAGTCATCCTATACATGTATTCATACACACATATCTATCTGAGCCACCGGCGTAGCGCAGTCGGCTAAGGCGCTTGTCTGCGGATAGGATGGCTTGACTGTGGAAGTAGACAGGATGTATGAAGATGAAGGTGATAATGACTGCGAAATGAGTCCAGGGTCCGTCACCTAAAGTTACCCAGCATTTGCTCGTAATGGATTGAGGGAAAACCTCAACCAAACAAATTGTCTCAACCAGAATTCGATCCTGGACCCGATAGTTTCTCAGTCAGCCACGCTTACTAAAATATAGCCTATATTAAAATACTTTTTTATTCGTACTTATAAGGTTTTTTAATTATTGAAAATTATTTAATCAAGGATTCACACAAAAATAAACACGTATTTCGTATATAAAATTGTTGCTTATTTCAAATTGTTGATATAAAATTCAGATATCGCTGTTTTATTGTGCTCTAATCATTAATAGTTTTTGGAATGCACACAGACCACAAAACTATACTTCAAACAATTTCAAATCATTTTTGAGTTCCAAATATTCTCAGAATGCTCAGAAACTCTCTGTGGAATTCATAACGGCACTGAGTACTGGAACACTGAATTTTGTCTGCAGAAACATCTGTAATTTGCCCTAATGAAACGCAATAACCCGCACAAAATAGTATGACTAACTTTCATTTGTTATATTTAGACCTAACTTTGCCAAGGCAACCGAAGTTAAACAACTGAATGCAAATAATATCGCAGCTCCTTATCGTATGTTATGCATACTGTTAAGGTTATGAATGCAATAAAAAATTTCCAATGCCCTGAGAAGGTTTGGAATTCTCAATGATTAATTTTAATGTGAATGCTGCGCATAGCCTGAAGGAGAAAGAACAAAATGACGATCAAGTATACATTTTCTATTAATCGATTGCTACACAAATCTTTTTTCAATAAATCGGTGCTTTTGTTTTTTTGTAACCTTCTTTATATTATTATCACGTAGAACATCTATTACTTAAGAGGGGTGATGCGTTAAATTTGTATTTTCTACCATTTTTAAGGAAGAGATTTATAGTTTGTGCACGTCATACCCTTCCTATAAGTATTCTTGCATGTAAGGTTTCAATAGAATCAGATGAATGATTTTTGAGTTATTCAAATTAAAAAATACATATTTTCAAAATCTGTTTCCCCTTACAAAATTTAAGTTTCATGCATTATTCTTTTTACATCTGTAATATGATTATAAAATAACTAATTAGGCATAATTTTAAATTTATATCTGTAAATGAAGAGAAAACAATTTAAAATGTACGAAACTTCAAAATTCATATTTTTAGTGTCCACTGAATATGTTTTATTATTAAAATTTAGAAAGTATTATTTGTTAAAAAATGCTACTTTGTTTTGTTTTGTTTTGTTTTGCAGTAGAAATGTCATATTCCTAGCATAAAAATTGTAAGAGCCTTTGCACTTTGAACGTGAAGAAATGTGCTGAAATAGTATGAAAAACATTTTGTAAAATTTGTATGGAATTCAGATTCAGGAGTGCAGCAGTGACAATTTTTAAATGTTTATGTATCTAAGAGCCGTAGACTATTGAAACTTGCTCACATATAAATAAAAGATGGCTGATTCATTTTTCACAAAAAGTGAAAATGCGAATTTTGATTGAAAATGACCAAAATTTCGCGCTCCCTCAACGGTAGAACATTAAATTTTTATTGAAACTTGGCGAATAATATTAGGAATACATATAACTTTATTGGAACACAAGTGGATATTATTTATGAAAACTTTCGGAGATATTAATGTTTTAGAATTTAATATCAGGAAATACTTTTAACTGAAAGTGCATCAGTTGGTGATGCGAGAGAGGAGGTTGTCTAGGCAGCAAAAGAAAAAGACTAACAGGAGATGCAGTAGGATGCGTTTTCAAACAGAAGGTCGGAAGTTCTGAGAATGTCTGTTGCATGTAATACAACATCGCTGACACTTCAATTGTCGGTCCCACGCGGTAACGCGCTAATTGGACGACAGAAAATTCTCACGGATTTTATCAGAATTGTTAGCGAATATCAACCTCAAACATTGCCCGCACATTCTCAGCAAGGCACCTTGCAGTATATTCTTCCATGTAAATATACTTAGAGCAAATATTGAGGAGCTAAGAAAATCGATTTGACTATGTTCACTCCAACACGTTTTTAGTATGCTTGATAACAAGAGTGAGAAAAGACTTTCAGTGCTCTCTCTGCACTTTTAAGTTGCTTGTACACGATCAAATCTTCGTTAAATTCAGTGTTTTTACAAATTCCATTGTCAAATCACTTACAATAGTTTGAAAGTTTTTGATTGTCTTGAAAGTAAATAAGGACATTTATTGTTGATCGAAGTCTTGACAATTCTTTGAAGAATTAAAAAATATTAAGTTATTATGACACCAAGAATCATGGAATAGTAATATACGTTACAAGAGCGGTATGTTGACGTTTTCATGTTCCAGGAAAAGATTGAAAAAGCGAAACGTAGTTGAGCTTTTTTAATTTCCGAGAACATGAAAACAAACATACCGCTCGTGTATCGTACATTATTTTGTGCGAAGATCCTTTATTACATACCTGAAAGACGAATTTCTAATTAGTTGCAATGAAATCTCCATGTTGGTTTCTCTTTAATGACGGCAACTTCCGAAAACCAAAATATCTTTCTTAACATTGTTGCTATAAAATGTTTTCTGTGTTTACTATACTCCAGCAGGCCGTGATATACTTCTGTCTTTTTTTCCCCAGTCTGTAAATGAGAACTTAAAACAAACGGTAAGGTTATGTAATGGTTTATTTTTCATTTTAATATTTTAACAATATTATTTATGTAACATATTGCAGTAATAACATCGGCATCTGGAATCTTGTTGATTTTTTCACGGCTTCCTTAATGTTACTTGTATCAGGAATGTAATAAGTTTCGTTTACTTAATTTTTGCAAATATTTAAAAACAATAATTAACATTGCAATTTAGGTGAAATTGCAGTGGTAAGTTTCCAATTTATAATTATTACTATGTTAAACGTCTCTAAAAATAATATGTTAAAAGCCTAAAGCAGTAAAATGAATGTCGCGCTTAAGCGGTAAGAAGAGGGAAATTGTTATGTGTGTTAGGTTGGGAATACTGAATGTGGTATTTCACACTTACCGCGTATTGGTTCTGTGCGGAAAACAAGTAAATACGCACGATCTCGCACAAAATATGATGGCGTGCTGGCCGAGGAAAGTTGTTCTAGTTAATTCAATTATATGAATTAAACCCATGCCTGTACGTCGTAACTTCTGTGGAATACTACAACAAAATGATGGACAATAATGCGTATGAGGAAACTGCAAGGTAGATATCTCGAATAAGTACCAACATATATGTATATTTTGAATGAAGAAAATTGTGACCTATAACCTAGGCGATATGTCTACCACTTAGTCTAAAAAAGAATCTTATTCAGACGCTTGTAATGCCCCATTTTGATTATTGCGATTCCTTGCTAACTAATGTAAGTTCACTCTTAGCTGAGAGACTACAACGTGTTCATAATGTGTGCATACGATTCATCTGCAATACTCGTAAAAAATAATTATGTAGGTTGTATTGTAAAATTAGGTATATTATTTTATGTTTTATTATTATTGTGTTAAATTGTATTGTGTGAAAATTGTATATGTGTTATAAAATTGTATTGTGTATTGTAAATTTTATTGTGTATTGGTTATCATTTTATTGTGTATTGTTAATATTGTATATACCACTGCCACCGGGTGCTTGCCCACTTGCAGTGTAAATAAATACATACAAATTTGACCATATAACACCTTCCCTCCAGTTACTTTCATAAGTGCGTCTGAAGGAACGAAGAACAATACATTCACTGTCTCTTCTGTTTAGAATCATGCATACTTCTACTCCGAATTATCTGTTATCGCGCTTTCAATTTCTTACAACTCTTCGAAACCGACATCAAGCACTTCTTTCTATCCCTCATCATAGAACTTCTTTATACTCATCTTCCTATACTGTAGAAATACCTCGCCTCTGGAATTCGTTACCTAATGATGTCAGGGATTGCCGGACTTTATCACAATTCAAAATTAAATTGGAAAATTTTGTCTTAGTTGATGCTTTTAGATATTGCTAGAAGTGTTGATTTGTGTTTTTTTCTTTCTCTTTTTTAATCTAGGTAAAAAATTCCAAGTTTCATGTTTATGTTAGTTAATTAGTTAGGATACAGTTAATTATGATACTTAATCACTCATCTAAAGTTTGTGTGACTGCAACCTGTGTATATTTTTGTGTGGCTTTACTTTGTTTATAGTGTTTTTTTCTCTCTCTCTTTATTTCTTTTGTAGCTTTACTTTGTATATAGTGTATTTTTTTCTGTTTATTTTTATTATTGTATTTGTATTCCTGGTGTTGTGGAATAGAAGGCCTGATGGCCTTAACTACACCAGAATAAATAAATAAATAAATAAATTAATTAATTAATTAATTAAAATAAATATGTAGCTAATCGGCGATGTATGCGATGGAGGGGGAAAGGAACTGGCCACTCTACTTCATTATCTCCTGATCTATTTGCCTCATAAGTGGTGCCTTGTTGGTATCACTTGTAAGCTTCAAACCTGTCTTGGTATAGTTGACAACAAACAACCTAGGCGAATACTAATCGTAAATATTTTGTTTTTAAACAATATGCAATCGTAATATGTATTCTTCTTTTTAGGGTACCATACAGTTAAATAATACAAGTATTGTTTTGTATAGCCTAGTTATTTTCCAGAGATTTATATATTATTTATATATTGTAATATTAGGTAGGCCTACAAAGGTTACAATGAACATGAAGCATATGTTTTTAAAGTCTTGTCAAATATTTAGCAATATGAAACAGTCTTTGACAAATCTTTCTCAGTATTGATCAATTTTTGACAATGTTCGCTCTTGTAAAATATTGAGGAAGAAAATGTTGATTATGTACAAGCAGCTTAAAGTATTCTTTAGCAATATTTGAGGTAGCCTAATATATCCATAAGTTTTATAAAATGTAATAATTTTACAAAAATTAATGTTATACAAAAACAAGGACAAATACAATTTATTTAAAAATTAGTTTTAAACAATTCTTTGTTTCATTTATTCTGTATAAGATACAGTACCAAATATGACGGTTCAGATGTAGCTCTTATAAAATTAATTACTACCAACAGAACTGCGTCCTGGATCGAAAACTGTTTAGCATGAAATATTGTGCAGAAATTACTTGAGAGAATTAAGTTTATCATGATAGGAGTGAGAGAAAAGATGATCATAGGTGTTAAATCAGCTGTGGTCAACACCGTTTGTAGTTTAAAAAGTAACAGAGGATTTTTTAAATCCCTTGGATTGGGATTATGCAAACTGTAGAAAGGAGGTGTCTTGACTTAATCTGTTCATTCTTGTTTAGGCAACCCAAATAGCAGTCGAGATGTGCGGGAGGTATTGGGTGTTTCGCAGGCGGAATCATGGGTGGGCAAAACATTCAGTGACATCGATACATGAATTTAACGCCTTTTGTATAAACATCTGTAGTCAATGTGTTATGTTAATTTATTTTCTTTCGACTTTCCAACGTTTCTTGTAGTCACATTTATCCCTGGATAGTGTTTTATTGAATCATTACTCTTCTTATAGTCCTGACTAGCCGTACCCGTGCGCTCCGCTGCACCCGTTAGAAATAAATATAAAGTAATTACATAATTAAAATAGGACATTTGATCCAGGGAACATTCGTGTTTGATAGAAGGATAAATCGTTTATTATGTCACTTAATTTAAATTTAATTAAAAAATTAAAATGCGATCATTTTGATCCAGAGACCACTCATTTGGTCATAAAAATTATTTTAGGAAATACAGGAAACGAATGTACAGAATAGCCTATCAAGTTTTCTGTGCATAAGAAGCTATTTTAATCTTACCTGTCCTCGATTCACTCAGAAGTTACTGTGATAACATTATAGCATTATGTCCATCTAGAGAAACTACACTTTCCAATGGTGAATTAATAATTAATTATACAAGTCGGTTAATTTAGCTTCCAATATTACTTCATACAAACACAGAAACATTCTCTGTAGGCTATCTTTCATAGCTAAGGATTGTTGCTGTTCAAGGCCCCTTATAGACGAAGTCATTTGTTTTTTAATTCATGACACGGCCTTAGATGGCAGTTATTTTAATTTTAAAACTCATTTATCTCATTAAATATCAGTCCTATCAAAATGTTTCATAGAATAAAACTTATCGCAAATGAGTTTTAAAGAAATATTTGTTATGTAACATTTTTCATAAAAATCAATAATAAGCGAGATATTTCGATTTATTTAATTCAGGTCCCCTTATAACCCCCCTTTTAAATAATGTATTTTGAATGCCATATAGCCTATAATCTAAGTTACAACGAACTTAATTTATATTCCAATTTTCATCGAAATCCGTTCAGTCATTATCGCGTGAAAAGGTAACAAACATACAGACAGACAGACAGACATACAAACAAAAATTTCAAAAAAGCGATTTTCGGTTTCAGGGTGGTTAATTATATATGTTAGGACCAATTATTTTTGGAAAATCGAAAATTACCAGAAAAATTTCGGCTACAGATTTATTATTAGTATAGATAATGCCGTATTTTAATATATACATTATATCCAGAACCTTAAGTTATTTTGTTTTATTTCGGAATAAGCAACGGTAGTAAAATAAGAAGATATCTTTAAAGAACAGGCAGCTCACATTTTAACACAATGTCACGTGCATGTCTTTGTCACAATTTTGACGTATTTATTAGACTTCGATTTATTGTTTTGATAACTATTGACACGTCTGAGAATATTGCATCCTTTAACACCATGTAGGCTATATAACTGTTTATTACTTTAGCTGTTTTCATCGTTATTAAAACTAAAGCAGCCTACGAGCGTTGCGAGTTAAAGAATTTCGTCGATAAAAAGTTTGCGTGTACACCCCTACTCGTGTTGTGCGTGATGCCTAAAAGAGTTTATGAACGCCTTGAACCAGATATCCAGTACATTTACTTACATACATACATACATACATACATACATACATACGTATGTACATACATACATACGTACATGTCCACACCTGTGGAGCAAGTTACCTGGTTGAGGTTTTTTCCGGGGTTTTCCCTCAACCCAATACGAGCAAATACTGGGTAATTTTCGGTGCTGGACCCCGGACTCATTTCACCTGCATTATCACCTTCATTTCATTCAGACGATAAATAACCTAGATGTTGATACAGCGTCGTAAAATAACCTACTAAAAATACGTACATACATACATACATACATGCATAAATACATACACACATACATACATAGACATATACATACATACACACATACATACATATATACATACATACATGCATACATACATACATACATACATACATACATACATACCCACACCTGTGGAGCAAGTTACCTGGTTGAGGTTTTTTCCCGGGTACTAAAAATACGTACATACATACACACATACATACATGCATAAATACATACATACACACATACATACATACACACATACATACATACACACAGACATATATACATTACATACATACATACACACATACATACATACACACATACATACATACATACACATACATACATACATACATACATACACACATACACACATACACATACATACATACACACATACATACATGCATAAATACATACATACACACACATACATACATACATGCATAAATACATACACACATACATACATACATACACACATACATACAGACATACATGCATAAATACATACACACATACATACATACATACATACACACATACATACAGACATACATACATACATACACACATACATACACACATACATACATACACACAGACATACATACATTACATACATACATACATACATACACACATACATACATACATACATACATACATACATACATACATACAGACCTGATCTCATTTCCAAATACTTCAAGGAATATTGTAAATTCATACGAGAGGTAGATTTAGAAAGTAGACAAAGTGTGTAGCAATACGGAAACACAAATATGGACAATAGTAAATATAATTATCAAGACCATATAGAATTATGACACTCAGTCACATCTCTGATTGTAAGAAAATAGCAATCTTCTAAGCGCAAATAGACATGTAGTATTACTTATGTAATGGAGCATGTTGTTCAGTAAATACAAAAAAAAAATACATACATACATACACACACATACATACATATATACACACATACATACATACACACATACATACACACAGACATACATACACACATACATACACACATACATACACGCATGCATACATACATACATACATACATACATACATACACACATACATACACACAGACATACATACACACATACATACATACATACACACATACATACACACAGACATACATACACACATACATACACACATACATACATACACGCATGCATACACGCATGCATACATACATACACCCATACATACATACACACATACATACATACACACATACATACATACACACAGACATACATACATTACATACATACACACATACATACATGTATGCATACATACATACATACATACATACATACATACATACATACATACATACGTACATGTCCACACCTGTGGAGCAAGTTACCTGGTTGAGGTTTTTTCCCGGGTTTTCCCTCAACCCAATACGAGCAAATGCTGGGTAACTTTCGGTGCTGGACCCCGGACTCATTTCACCGGCATTATCACCTTCATTTCATTCAGACGATAAATAACCTAGATGTTGATACAGCGTCGTAAAATAACCTACTAAAAATACGTACACACATACATACATACATACATACGTACATACACATACATACATATACATACATACATACACACATACATACACATACATACATACATACATACATACATACATACATACATACACACATATACATACATACACAGACATACACACATACATACATACACACATACATACATACATACACATACATACATACATACACACATACACACATACATACATACACATACATACATACATACATACACACACATTAAGACAGGAAATATTAGTGAAGCTTGGTATCAGTAAGATGGTACAATAAGAAATCGTATTGCGTGACGTCAAAGTGTATTTGGCGAACGCACTTTATTGTTGAAGCTAAATTGCGTCGGAATTTTATGCGTTCCTCCCCTATAAAACTGCAATTGTCTTAGATTGCCAGCGAGCCCGCTTTACGGCCGACGACATTACCAACTCTGCGTTATTAGTTGCATCATGAACGTCTTTACTTGTTTGTCTGTGTTGTAGCGAATGAAGAAGACATTTAATGTGCACAAAAGAGTACTTTTGTAATAATACAGTGTTGTTACAGGATGATTTTTATGCCTTCTTTATATCAGTCAACATCTTAAGCTGGATTGGGAACTAAAGGCTACCAATTTATTGATCCAGTTTTCTGTACGTTGACTGTTTGAAACAACCGGGAACCCTCATCTACGCTACTATTGTGGGGAGTTAAAAACTCAAACCTTAATGTTCCTAAAAATGTAGTATACTTGCATATTTTACAGTATATTGTTATATCTATAGTCATTTGTTTGTTAAAATTTCTGAAGGTAAAGTAGGCCTAATGGCGTTGCAATTAGGTACTCCGTGTGGAGCGGCAACGTTGCATTATTGAACTCTGTGTTTTACCAGGGAAAAGTGGTTAATAAATTCTTCAACTCATTAATGAACCAATCCTACGGTAAAAATTGAATGAAAATACCTGCGAATTTCGAATGGTGGAAACACTGTAACGACGGCAAAAACGAATGTGAAATATGAGCCTCATAACGGCAGGCCTTGTTCAGCAGCTACATTTGGAAAAATGGACAATAGCACAAGAATTGACAGAAGGTTTGCGTTCTCTGGAGGATCGGGAGAGAGAGTCATCATCTCGTAACCAAATGTCTTGGAATGAGGAGACGTGCTTGTTAAAGCAGGATGCTATGCAGTGCCGGATTTAGGCCTAGGTTGCTGTGTTATGTTATGTTTTATTTAACGACGCTCTCAACTGCAGAGGTTCTATCAGCGTCGCCGGATGTGCTGGAATTTTATCCCGCAGGAGTTCTTTTACATGCCAGGAAATCTACTGAGATGAGCCTGTCGCATTTAAGCACACTTAAATGTCATCGACCTGACCAGGGATCGAACCCGCAACCTTGGGCATAGAAGGCCAGCACTATACCAACTCGCCAACCAGGTCGACGACTAGGTTGCCTAGGGCGGCATTCTCTCTCTTCCTTTTCTTTTAATTTTCATTTTGCGGTGAAATTTGTCTTTAAAACACTCGTTGGTAAATATTTTCTGAAATTTGTTCGTGAACACCTTGTGGAAGTCCGATACTCTTTTGTTATCACATTTTCGTGGTCGTGGAGAGAGCAAAAGGAAAGTGTGCAGTTGCATAGTTATATTGTAATACCTTTATCACTTATTATACAATGACACTGCTTAAATGTAACTGCTTATATAAACAAGAATGCATTGTTGAAAATCTAATTGGATGTGTGTTTATTTATCGCTATATTATAATATATCGTCAACAATACTATGTAATCACTTTCTAGCATGTGCACTATTTCATTCGATATTAAAGATTTATTCCGCAAAGAGGTGGAGTTTATTTTTCAATTTACCTTATACTTCCTGTGAAAGTAAGAAATACTCGTAATAATTATACCACCAACAAATCAAATGCTTAAAAATAAACCACAGCCTGCCTTTCACAAATCAATTTTGCTTCAACAATGAACAAGTTTGAATATGTTTCTTTGCATCGAGTATGATGTGCTTCGTCAGATCGACTTTGAGGACATCATCAATGCTTTCTCTGTGAAGAAAGTGCGAAGGAAAGCTTTATAATTCACAAGTAAAATACATGTATTTTGATTCCAGTAAGTTATTGTTTTCTGAATTGTAACATTTCATTTAAAACTAATTTAAACTAAACATGACCTGTATAATACCTGTTTATAAATTGTTTGCGGGAGTTGGGGCAGCAAATTTGAGCACAGCCTAGAGGCGGCACTAAATTCGACCCTGATGCTGTGTGTTTCGCTAAAAATCAGAAAAGAATACGAGTCGAAATCTGTAATTATCACGAATATTTCTTAACAACTTGTAATGAGAGTTGGGTGAAACGTTTTGAACCTGTGGTCTTCAGTATGAAGCCACGCAGATCCCAAAATATTCGCATTAAACTGTGTACCTCAGGGACATAATCTGAATGGGACCTGTCACGCTATTCTTCTTAGAAAAGATTAAGTCTGCAATGAGAAAGAAGTAACATGTTTCCGAGAAAAATAAATTGTTTTCGCTTCACGATAACGCAAGGTCGCATAAAAGCCGGAATAGCAGTGAGAATTCTTGAACAGAAATCGGCGGAGCATCTTTAGAAGATTCAGCATATAATATAACACGCGTCTCTAGCTATGAAGTTGGTGGACTTATGAAAATAGGGTTCCCAGAACAGATGTTCCAAATGATGGAGAGGTTAGGAAATTGATTTGGGCACTATCCTTTTGAGCCACTTACACTTAATTCAGTTTTGAATTTGAGCCACTTTATAACAGGTAGAGAAGACGTTTGTAGAAATATTTTATTTTGTTACGTTGACAGTAAATTTAGATAGCACCACTTCCCATCCCACTTTTTAAATCCAGTTTAATTCGGTAAATCATGTTACAGGATGCCAAATTAATATACTCAGCGTATATGACATGTAGGCTGTTATTTATCTTTCCTGTTTGATGTTGTTTTCACATTATTATAAAAAATTTTGAGTGAATTGTTGTAGTCTACCAAGACATGGAGTGTAATTTGTAATTTTATGCTCGACCATGCCGAAATGTAGTAATTATACACCTGGTAGCAGTCCTTTAATGCATGTCATTAAAGTACACCTACTCATTAAAGGTCAGGTCTTTCAGCCAATGACGACTCAGGTTACAATTGTTCAGCCAATGACAGGTCAGCTTTCTACCGTTATAAAACCGCAAGTATCGATTATTCTCGGATATGCAATCGAAAGAGAATTAGCGAAAAGTCACGGAGGTTGGAAATCCAATACTGTCGCAGAAGGTTATGTTCTGTTACTATAATAATTAACGTTAATTGTAAATAATATTCAAATAAATTCAATTTGTCATCTCGTTTTTCAATGTCGAATTCAATAATCAAGGTTATAATATTATAATATTATCAAGTTTAACGGGACTACGTCAAGGTCAATGACATTATTGTTCCTCGGAAAAAAATCAATACTTTCGCGTCTGCACACATCTCACAATTCACGACCTAGAACAAGGTCACTTCCGATCTTGTCAGATACAAATGAAATGTATACATCTGAATAGCGGTAATTTCAAGTTAGAAATATGGTCGAGCATAAAAAGTCGTATGAAACTCGCCTATAATGGTAATTAAGAAGCTCGTATGAAAATTATGAAACTCGCTTGCGCTCGTTTCATAAATATCCATACTCGATTCTTAATTACTATCATTATATGCTCGTTGCATAATGTACTATTATAATTGTGAAATGTTATGGTTCATTGTTGGTGTAGTCTGCTAAGGCTGTGGAGTGTAATTTGTTATTTTTCAACAATGAAATAGTGTGGTATACTATGCGTGCAGTTCTGTGTTGTGTAACTTTCTCCATTCTCCTGTAACTTCATCCCTCCTAGCCCCAAATATTTTCCTAAGCACCTTATTGTCAAACACCCTTAACCTATGTTCCTCTCTCAAAGTGAGAGCAATATTAGATGTCAGTTTTAACGCTTGAAAATAATCTGAAAACATATAAACACAATAGTAATATGCGTTACAAGAGCGGTATGTTGATGTTTTCATGTTCGAGGAAAAGACTGAAAAAGCGAAAGGTAGTTGAGCTTTTTTAATTGCCGAGAACATGAAAACAAACATACCGCTCGTGTATCGTACATTATTTTGTGCGAAGATCGTTTATTACATACCTGAAAGAAGAATTCCTAATTAGTTGAAATGAAATCTTCATGTTGGTTTCTGTTTAATGACGGCAACTTCGGAAAACCAAAATATCTTTCTTCAACATTGTTGCTATAAAATGTTTTTTGTGTTTACTTTATTCCAGCAGGCCGTGATATACGTCTGTCTTTTTTTCCCCCCAGTCTATTAATGCGAACTTAAAACAAACGGTAAGGTTATTTAATGATTTATTTTTCATTTTAATATTTTAACAATATTATTTATATAACATATTGCAGTAATAACATCGGCATCTGGAATCGTGTTGATTTTTTCACGGCTTCCTTAATGTTACTTGTATCAGGAATGCAATAAGTTTCGTGGAGTAGTAGATTTTACTTAATTTTTGCAAATATTTAAAAACAATAATTAACATTGCAATTTAGGTGAAATTGCAGTGGTAAGTTTCCAATTTATAATTATTATATGTTAAACGTCTCTAAAAATAATATGTTAAAAGCCTAAAGCAGTAAAATGAATGTCGCGCTTAAGCGGTAAGAAGAGGGGAATTGTTATGTGTGTTAGGTTGGGAATACTGAATGTGGTATTTCACACTTACCGCGTATTGGTTCTGTGCGGAAAACAAGCAAATACGCACGATCTCGCACAAAGTTATTTTACGTTATATCAAGTCTTTGTCGTGAAAAATGAAACCAGATTTTTAGACTTACCATAAGGTTAGCTGTGGCTTTAAGTGTTGTAATAGAAATCGGGAATTATCGGAAAACATGGGTAGTGCAATAACCAAGATTGCAGTGTTGCAGTGTTGGAAACACGACTTTTAAGCTCGAATGAGAAGATATATTCCAATAATTCAATCAATCCCGGGGGAGCTCGAACAGTAGCGCGTTTGGCTTCTGATACAGAGCTGCGCTCGACAGTGGCTTTAATTCCCGATTGGCTTCATTACCTGTTTGGGAATTTTCCCGAGGTTTTCTCCAACTGTAAGGCGAATCTCAATTAATCTATGGCAAGTCCTCATCTCGTCAAATACCATCTCGCTATTACCAATTTCATCGATGCTAAATAACCTCGTAGTTGATACAACATCTTTAAATAACCGAATAAAAGAATTCACCAAAATGGATCATGAAGGACTATGACGAAGTTGATGATGGTGATGAATAGGGACCGGATTTTTATGTAATTACATATTATATTCCTTTCCACCTAACCGTATATAAATAACAAATCTTTGCGAATCTTGTAATTACCATTAATATATTAAAATTTGATACTACATATTTTTACATATTTACCCCACATTACATATTATGGCTTGGTATTACATAAATCTACATATTTAGGGGGTTTATTCATTTTTACTTCTCTAAAAGGAAAAAAAACAAACTTCTGTTAGGGAAGTTTACAATTTGAAATACACAGATAAGTCCTTTTACCTACCCGAGAAAATATATATTTCGGCACGAAACATAACGTCCTTAGTTCCAGCCAAACAACAGTTTGTAAATGCCTATACTTTGAGGTTTTAGTAGGTACTTTGTTTCTTACAGGGAGCAGCTAAAATGCATGTGTCCCACATCTTATTTTCTCCTAATCCAGTAAAGCGAAACAGTGCTTGCAGTACTGTTGTGTCATTCATTTCACTCAGTTCTCTAGTTTTGGTACTTACAGTATAAAGTGCAAGTGAGTTTATCTACTGCTTGGGTTCCCTAATTCTGTCCGACGCCGGGGTGGTATCCGGTGTGGCTTTAGTGGATAAAGCATCAGTACGTAGAGCTGAAAACCCGGGTTCAAATCCCGGCGCTGGAGAGAATTTTTCTCCGTTTCATTACTTTTTCATCGTATGATGACGCAGAATATCTGCATGGAAATATCATATGTACTTCGGTACATTAAAATAATAGCCTATATCTACTGCTTTTAACTAACTAAAATGGCCTCTGTATCTTCAACCCTAATGTTAAAAATAAAATCATGGATTGCGATGGATGAAGCTTTCACTACAGATGGAAAAATAGTAATGTGTTAAGTGTGCGGTAAAAAAGTCGGGTGCTCTATGAAATCACAACTGGAGAGTCTTACCTATTCTATACCTGCAAGATATTGATATTAATTATTTTCATGATTTTACATATTTTGGTACATATTCAGCTTATTTTTCTTACATAAATATTTACATATTTCACACCTTGATATTACATAAAAATCCGGTCCTTAATGATGATGAAAAATGAAGCCGTCTTCATCGAACATTACGAAGTAGCAACTCCAACTCAGCAGTGTACGACAATAAGAATTTCGGGATGAATGGAAGAAGCGAAACTCGGCTGCTTCACGAGAGTGGGTTCAGAGCAACCCTGCAGACCCCCCTGGAAATCACAAGTGCACAGAATTGGCTACGTCCTCTTTGATTCCGATGAATGAGAACTGCACTTCCAAGGTCAGCGTGGACACTGCATTGACCAGTGCATCCCGTGGCTGCGAAGTAGCGAGATCGCCTTTTCTTACACATTCCGTCTTCATTGGGACGATTGCCTCACGTCCAAAAGCAGAGAATATTGACCTTAATTTGGCGCGCCAGCATGGAGGAGCGGACAGGCTTGTGCTGCTTCTGCTTGTGATAGAAAACGCAATAAATCTCAAAGCTTTCAGGTCTGCCAGCTTTTCAAATAGTTCAATTCTTCTTACTTTATACCTTAAGAGTGAAAGCCAATCATTTTCCCCCTATAGTTTAAGTTAAGAAAAAAAGCATTGAGCATATGGGGCTGTCCCAACAAATGAACAGTTGCCATAGAAACGACTACCTACCACATAGCTTATTACGCAAGGCCTATAAAACCAATGCTTTTTTCTTAACGTCGAATTCTCTACAGTACCTACATGATATGCTAAGCTAGTGAATTATAGCGATTTTACAGTTGTCAGGTTAAATTTTCTTTTGCCAACTTTGTTTCGAATTTCAGTACTGAGAAATACAATTGAATAAATACAAAACTGCTCAGTCCATTTGGCCATTTTTGTGACATAGATTTATGTGTGCTATATGATTATGTTTGAGACCTCTGTCATTATATTTTAAGCTTATGTTAGGAGAAAAACCACAAACGATTAGGGAAAACGCGGAAATTCTACTTTAAACAAGTAAAGCGATAGGGTTGGAAGTAAATCCCGAAAAGACTAAGTATATGATTATGTCTCGTGACCAGAATATTCTACGAAATGGAAATATAAAAATTGGAGATTTATCCTTCGAAGAGGTTGAAAAATTCAAATATCTTGGAGCAACAGTAACAAATATAAATGACACTCGGGAGGAAATTAAACGCAGAATAAATATGGGAAATGCCTGAAATTATTCGACTGAGAAGATTTTGTCATCTAGTCTACTGTCAACAAATCTGAAAATTAGAATTTATAAAACAGTTATATTACCGGTTGTTCTGTATGGTTGTGAAACTTGGACTCTCACTTTGAGAGAACAGAGATTAAGGGTGTTTGAGAATAAGGTTCTTAGGAAAATATTTGGGGCTAAGAGAGATGAAGTTACAGGAGAATGGAGAAAGTTACACAACACAGAACTGCCTGCATTGTATTCTTCACCTGACATAATTAGGAACATTAAATCCAGACGTTTGAGATGGGCAGGGCATATAGCACGTATAGGCGAATCCAGAAATGCATATAGATTGTTAGTTGGGAGGCCGGAGGGAAAAAGACCTTTAGGGAGGCCGAGATGTAGATGGGAAGATAATATTAAAATGGATTTGAGGGAGGTGGGATATGATGGTAGAGACTGGATTAATCTTGCTCAGGATAGGGACCAATGGCGGGCTTATGTGAGGGCGGCAATGAACCTCCGGGTTCCTTAAAAGCCAGTAAATAATATAATAATAATAATAATAATAATAATAATAATAATGATAAATAATGGTACAGTAAAACTTAATAAAGAAACAGGATAGATTTTGAAGTGGTTTTCGGTTTTTGAAGTTCGTACTAACCATTTCATGTGGGCAAGGTCTCATGAATCGTAAACTGTTTAGTAAAACAAATGAATTTCATATTACTAGATAAACTATATTTTAGTATTAAATCAATAAATAATAAATAAATAATTATGATTATTGTTTCAGTACATAACGTTGTGATTTTACTTGCTTTCGTGATATCTAGTAACAGATGGCAACACTTACGTTCTCCGTCAGGTTGCAGCGGTAGCTCAGTGCATGGACGAGACTGGTAACTAAAACTTCCCGAGTTCGAGATCCATTAAGTTTATGTTTTTTTCTTTCTTATAACGTCATCGTACTATCGCTATATCTATGGTCGTTTTCTGGCATATAGAGAAGATGAAGCTTTGTTTGTTAGCTTAGCACTGCGCCTTACATCAGGGAAGGAAAGGGGAACATCAGGTTGAAAGTGTTGGTTACCAAAGATCTACGAAGAAATGTAGATGAATGAACTTTTACAAATGATGAGAAACAAAAGAGAACTTCCAATTACCATGGAAATTGTTAATTAAGTATTCCATTGGTTGTAGTAGTAATGGACATTGCAAGAGCACCTACTAAATCATGTTATGATTAACTAGCCGTACCCGTGCGCTCCGCTGCACCTGTTAGAAATAAATATAAAGTAATTACATAATTAAAATAGGACGTTTGATCCAGGGAACAACTTTTACAACAGCGCAAGATAATCTGCTTCGCTTATTACCCAGTTTTTTTTTGCATTGCATTTATTGCATATATATTTTATGTATTTTAACACGATTCAATTGAGCATAGTTAAAATTTGAATTATAAAATAATGGATTGCTAAGCTAACGTACTATTACTGCATACTAAATCAATACACTATCGTTGTTCGTTAATTCTCTGAGATTAAAATGAGTGTACATAAATATTATTTTAAGAAATACAGGAAACGAATGTACAGAATAGCCTATCAAATTTTCTGTGCATAAGAATCTATTTTAATCTTACCTGTCCTCGATTTACTCAGACGTTACTTTAATAACATTATAGCATTATGTCGATCTAGAGAAACTACACTTTCCAATTGTGAAATAATAATTAATTATACAAATCGGTTAATTTAGCTTCTGATATTACTTCATACAAACACAGAAACATTCTCTGTAGGCTATGTTTAATAGCTTTCGATTGTTGATGTCCAAGGCCCCTGTTTCGATTGTTGTTGTCCAAGGCCCCTTATAGACGAAGTCATTTGTTCTTAATTCATTACACGGCCTTAGATGGCGTTATTTTAATTTTAAAACTCATTTATCTCATTAAATATCAGTCCTATCAAAATTTTGTAAAGAATAAAACTTATCGGAAATCATTTTCAAAGAAACTTTTGTTATGTAATATTTTTCACAAAAATCAATAATATGCGAGATATTTCGATTTATTTAATTCAGGCCCCCTTATAACCCCCCCTTTTAAATAAAGTATTTTGAATGCCATGTAGCCTAAAATCTAAGTTACAACGAACTTAATTTATATTCCAATTTTCATATAAATCGGTTCAGCCATTATCGCGTAAAAAGGTAACAAACATACAGACAGACATACAAACAAAAATGTCAAAAAAGCGATTTTCGGTTTCAGGGTGGTTAATTATATATGTTAGGACCAATTATTTTTGGAAAATCGAAAATTACCAGAAAAATTTCGGCTACAGATTTATTATTAGCAGGGAACGGATTTATATGGACTAAAAATATATGAAATATGTAAATATATATGTAGTTATTTTTACCAAAATATGGAATTAAATATGGATTTTTACCAAAATATGGAATTAAATATGGACTTAAAATTATAAAAAAATGACTATGTACGTTAAATATTGGTACATTTTAATCAAACTAAACAAAAAATATAATGGACGTACCTTATCTTCCAATGTAGTTTCAACAAAACACAATTTTTATTGTCTGTTACCATAACAATAGGTTACAAACATTTCTTTCAAGTGCTGAAAAGTGAATCTTCTTCTATTGTCTCTGAGGATAGATTTATACTGACTAAAAGAGCGTTCGACGTCACAAGAAGTAACTGGTACATAATTCAATTTCACAATGTCTGCTGGGGATAAGTCCAAGTTAATCTTCACTGTTGATTCACCACTCATCACAGCAACAACCTTTTGTAGTTCTTCATATCCAGGGTTTTTTGAAAGTACAGTGTCCACCTTAGCTCTTACTGCATCTGCAACTTTACCTCTACCACGATTCAGTTGTTCCACAGTACTATTTATAATTTCAAAACTTTCAGATAGTGAAAGGTGCCTATTTTGGAGACTTTTGAGCGTTTTTATGATGCATGAAAATGTATGCTGAATGTGAGCTAAGTCATTCTTCACACTTATGTCACAGGTAACTGTTTTCGCAGTATCAATTGAGACTGCATCTTCAGAGTCCAATGCAAGGAGAACATTGTTAATAGAGTCTATATGTTCGGCATAATATTCAACTGCTTCTAGCCATGTACCCCATCTAGTTAAAATTGGCTTTGGTGGCAATGGAATTTCAGGGTACATTTCTTTCAACACGTTAACTCTACTGGGAGCTTTGAGAAATACTTTTTTCACTGATGAAATCAACAAATCTACTTTAGGGAAATTGTCTCTGACCACTTCTGCCACACGATGAAATGCATGCGCCACACAAGTAAAATGAGTCAATTTAGGATATACAACAGATAATGCTTGTCCAGCTTTGACCATATAAGGGGCAGCATCGCTAATAAAGAATAACACATTATCGTACATAATACCCTTTGGCCACAGGATACCCATAGCTTCGTTGAACAGTTTAACTATAGTTTTGTTATTGCACTTTTCTAGAACATCACAATGTAAAAGAATTCGTTCAGAATATTGTTCACTTAACAAACCGATAACTACATTACCAACAAGTCTACCTTCTTTGTCGGGAGTCTCATCAATGGAAACCCAAATTGAACTATCTTTAATTTCATCTCTTATCTTCTGTATTGTCTCATCGTAGATGGATGGAGCATACGTCTTCCTAAGTGTTGACTCATCCGGGATTGTATGTTGAGTATATTTTTCAAGGAATTCCCTGAAGACCTTATTCTTTAGTTTGTAGAGAGGAATATCAGCAGAGATGAGAGAACGGCACAGGTCGATGTTAAACTCAGATCTTACATTCGATGTTGTTGGTTGTGTTAAAAACAATTGTCTCTGCTTGGAATTTAGTTGTTTGTTGGCCTGATGTTTACTAGTTGTAATGTGTTGTTGCACCAGGAACTTTTGTGTAGATGATACTGCACACTGACACAAATTACAAAATAATATTTTATTGTCAGTTGATAAACCATCTTCTTTAAATTCTGAAATGTAACTTGTTAGTTTTGATTTTAAATTGACTGAATGACGTACTTTTGGCATATTTACCGTCTTTATAGTATGATTTACAAAACTGAACCTATGTGTACTCTGACTGGCATTTAACTGTTGAGCTGCACAACTGAAGTCTGTTAAAAATTTTAAATTAAATTAATACAGTTTTGTAACTTACTTTCCCATTGTTGATAGGACTGCTAATTTTCAAATAACTCTGATGTTAAAGGGATTACTGAACATGTGTTTAAATCTCTATTGTTGAAATGTATTTTTAAAAGTTAATGGAATTTTGTTTTGTTTTATTGTTAAACCTAATATAATATGGACTGTTTTATATGAAATATGGAAAATATATGGAAATTAACGAAAATATGTACTAAACTCTAAAATATGGAAAAATATGGAAAATAAAAGTAGGATTTTTCAACCCTACACATTGTGAAACATAAAGATAATGCAAAATATAAATTATATTAGCTTTATAAGTAAATATGTATTTACATATAAATCCTTTCCCTGATTATTAGTATAGATAATTTACATATTTTCAGCATATATTTTTATATTAACTTTCTGTGGATGTGAGTGTTTTAATTACTTGTGACGTCATTGCATTTCATGATGTGATGCAAGAAGAGAAATCTAGGAACTCGTCAGTTGGCGACGGCTATACAGATAATCGCTCCCTTTTCTGAACGTTACTCAGCTGTTCCAACTTCACAATTTTGAACAATTTTTCTTGTTACTCCACTTCGAAATTACCGGTTGTATTGCCTGGTACAGATCAAATAAACTCATAGAACGAGTAAATTCAGCATACCTGTAACGTGAAAAATTCTAATAATAAATCATCATACGCAACCAAGGTTGAAATTATTTGGACTGTTCCTTCCGATGATTTTAACCAGAAGTAGACATTCGGAAATGAGGGCGGAGACTCTCTCACCGTGATATCAGCACGATACAAGACCGTCGCGTAAGAAAACACAAATACAAGAATAGAAACAGACAAACAGCCCCTAAGATTACTGCTTGAAGTACTTGCTCTCTGAATTTCGTTTCTATTCTACTTACAGTTTACAGAAAAACAGGTGGGCAAATTTGGATGAGTTTCGTTAAAAGTATGCATACCTCTTACTGTATATGTCTTCTGCCACCAAATCGTGTCATTAGAATCTCGGTTCTCAGTAATTTATGTAACTAGTCTGTGGCCGAGAGGAAAAAGGTCTTAAGTAAAAATGTTATACTTTTCAGGAGATCAGTAGAAAGATTGAAATTGGTGTCAATTATAGAGTTTTTTAATTAAGAGGTTTTTCCTGGATATTATTTGTTTATATTTCTTTTAAAATAGGTTATGTTGCTCATTTAACAATTTTCTTGTTTATTTCCAAAAATAGCCGCACTTAAGCCCTTTTAACACTAGAAGTCAAACTGAGTAGAAGGGACTATTAAACATAAGACCTTTTTCATGTCAAAATAAATGAGAAATGTAAATTATTAGGAATGCAAAATGGGTCTTAAACAATTATAGGACTGTTTACCCTGGTTCTTAAAGTTTTAAAAGGAAAGGGCATCAGTATGTGATAAAATGGCTAAAATACAAGTTAGACCTTTTTAATAGGGAAGCATGGAAAGTAAACATGTGATGGTTTGTAAGGAATATAGTATTAAATATCCTTAAGCCCTTTATTCTGTGTGTGCCTGATTCAGAAAGTACTTAGGACATTTGGTAACGCTCTAGAAATCCAGTCAGGAGTCTTATTTGACTTTAGCCGTTTTACCAGATTGTAGAGAATTGTTTCCGCTTTCAGAATATATAAAAATCTCATTTTCACAAAATATTGACTTAAGACCTTTTTCCTCCCGGCCACAAGTTTATAATGAAGATTATACACGTGTTAAAACAACGTTTCATGCAATTCTAGCATTGAAATATGTAAAAAAACACTATTAAAAATTTACAAAATATAATGTTATGACTTAGTAGAGACATGAGTACTGGATAATGACATAATATATTGCATGGTTACTAAGTAACCGTTTCTAAGACAATTTTTGTTGTTGTTGTTTTGAAATTTTTTCTTACAGGTACGTTGTATGAAATTGTGTTGTGAAGGCGGTGATGACGTCATGAAATACTAGTTGCTAGGTAACATTTTCTGGGACCAGTGTCAGAATTAGGCCGATTGTGCAAGATTTATTAGCGTCATATCAAGCCATTAAATTAGTTCCCGATATGCTCAGTCAATTTAAGAGAGCAGTGTATTATGATAATAAATTATTGAAAGAATTTTAGTTTAGTCTTTAAATAAGCAGAAATTTGATCCGAACAAATGTAACATTTTAAAATTTCTTTTCAGAACTTAAATTTGCATTTGTTCGTATCAAATTTTTGCACATCTGAAGGACAAAACTAAAATTCTTTCAGTAATTTATTATCATAATACACTCCTGTCTTTTTTTTATTTTAGTTGGTTATTTAACGACGCTGTATCAACTACTAGGTTATTTAGCGTCGATGAGATTGGTGATAGCGAGATGATATTTGGCGAGATGAGGCCGAGGATTCGCCATAGATTACCTTGCATTCACATTACGGTTGGGGAAAACCTCGGAAAAAACCCAACCAGGTAATCAGCCCAAGCGGGAATCGAACCCGCGCCCGAACGCACCTTCAGACCGGCAGGCAAGCGCCTTAACCGACTGAGCTACGCCGGTGGCTACTCCTGTCTTAAATTGACAGCATATTAGGAATTAAATCAATGGCTTTCCCAAAATATGCTATGAAATGTTTCATATAAAACAATTTTTATCTCGAAAAGGAAGCAAAATCGAGCAAAATTGTATTAAATTTTTTGTTCGAAATATCCCAAACAATAACCCCCCTAAAATTAACGACATTACTTACTGTTCACCCTGTATATATTTTGCAGTTATCGTTATAGTGACGAATTTACGAGCTTGAGTGTGTTTTGTTACGCTGCAATGCAGAGAGGAGTGGCCCCAGGACTGGAGGTTGTTTGGTGAATAGTATAGTCAAGGTTGAACTGATTGCTCGAAAAGGGTATAAAGAGAAAAGGAAGGAAGGAAGGGGAGACACTGAAGAGAGAGGAGGAGCAAAATTGACGCTAATCATCGAATTGACATGACCTCTATACGCTCTTATGCTTGGTGTCAAAACATCTGAAGGCCATGGTCGCCACATACAGATAATGTACGAGCATGAAAAAAATTGACAGTAGTTTACAGCTTTTGACTTGCTCGATTGCGGAAAAGATAGTTACGTAATGGTTAGGAAGTGTTTATCTAGAACTTTATCTTTTCAAACTTATCTACTATTTTCTTTGGCGTAAATATTGAAGGATGCTGCTTAACTAATAGATGAATTATATATATATATATATATATATATATATATATATTATATATATATATATATATATATATACTTACTCACTTACTGGCTTTTAAGGAACCCGGAGGTTCATTGCCGCCCTCACATAAGCCCGCCATAGGTCCTGAGCAAGATCAGTCCAGTCTCTATCATCATATCCCATCTCCCTCAAATCCATTTTAATATTACGTTCCCATCTACGTCTCGGCCTCCCCAAAGATCTTTTGTGCGAGATCGTGCGTATTTGCTTGCTTTCCGCACAAAACTAATCCGCGGAAAGTCTAAAATTCCACATTCAGTATTCCCAACCTAACACACATAACAATTTCCCTCTTCTTACCGCTTAAGTGACATATTGATTTTACTGCTTTAGGCTTTTAACATATTATTTTTAGAGACGTTTAATATAGTAATAATTATAAATTGGAAACTTACCACTGCAATTTCACCTAAATTGCACTGTTAATTATTGTTTTTAAATATTTGAAAAAATTAAGTAAACTCTACAACTCCACTAAAGTTACTGCATTCGTGATGCAAGTAACATTAAGGAAGCCATGAAAAAAACAACAAGATTCCAGACTCATCATAGACTGGGGGGGAAAAAAAAAGACAGACGTATATCACGGCCTGCTGTAGTATAGTAAACACAGACAACATTTTAAAGCAACAATGTTGAAGATAGGTATTTTTGCTCTGCAAATTTGCGTGATTGAACAGAAACCAAGATGGAGATTTCATTGCAACTAATTAGAAATTCCTCTTTCAGATATGTAATAAACGATCTTCGAACAAAATAATGTACGATACACGAGCGGTATGTTTTCTTTCAATTCTCGGAAATTAAAAAAGCTCAACTACGTTTCGCTTTTTCAAACTTTTTCTCGAACATGAAAACTTCAACATACCGCTCTTGTAACGCATATTACTATTTCCTTCTGGCCTCCCAACTAACGCTCTATATGCATTTCTGGATTCGCCCATACGTGCTACATGCCCTGCCCATCTCAAACGTCTGGATTTAATGTTCCTAATTATGTCAGGTGAAGAATACAATGCGTGCAGTTCTGTGTTGTGTAACTTCCTCCATTCTCCTGTAACTTAGCCCCAAATATTTTCCTAAGCACCTTATTCTCAAACACCCTTAACCTATGTTCCTGTCTCAAAGTGAGAGTCCAAGTTTCACAACCATAAAGAACAACCGGTAATATAACTGTTTTATAAATTCTAACTTTCATATTTTATATATTTAAAAAAAAAACCTTAAGTAGGCTACTCTATAAAAACACAACATTTACGCAGACAATACTTCTCTGTAACTGTCCCTTCATCACCGGTGCTTATCTAATTTGCTTGATTTTGGGCGTTTGACAAATAATGTTGAAACTATTATCAGCTTTCATATTCGAGAGCGGAGTAGTGGAGTGTTGTAAGATTGGCTGCTTGGGATCAGATTCAACTTGTCCCAGTTTGTGGATTGGTCAGAATACTTTTCGATACTTTTTATAAATGTATGTAAACTGATGTTAAGCAATGACTGGAAGTGTCCACACCTGTGGAGTAACGGTCAGCGCGTCTGGCCATGAAACCAGGTGGCCCGGGTTCGAATCCCGGTTGGGGCAAGTTACCTGGTTGAGGTTTTTTCCGGGGTTTTCCCTCAACCCAATACGAGCAAATGCTGGGTAACTTTCGGTGCTGGACCCCGGACTCATTTCACCGGCATTATCACCTTCATATCATTCAGACGCTAAATAACCTAGATGTTGATACAGCGTCGTAAATAACCCAATGAAATAATAATAAAAATGACTGCAAGTAGGCCCACTTTTAAAGAAAACATTTTATTTACGTAATTTAATGTTCATAATATTGAAAGTATCAGGACAGTTGTATTAACAATTGAGATTAGTAACTGGATTTCTGTATGTCGTATATAATACTAATATTTATGCTGTAACGTAACTGATATTTTCACGAAATATGAACCTAAACCTTCATACGCACGTATTCACCTAAATGATGATAAATAAGCACAGAAATAGAGGTAAATTAATCACCACCAAATCACATTTCTACTGATCATTTAATAATAATAATAATAATAATAATAATAATAATAATAATAATAATAATAATAATTTATTTTCACTGGCAGAGTTAAGGCCATTCGGCCTTTTCTTCCACTCAACCAGTATGATAGAAAATTACTACATTGCTATGAATATAACATAATTAATACAATACAAAGCAATACAATACAATACATAATTAATATAATACAATGATAATTCTTTTTATCTTCGCAACATCAATAAAATAATTATGTAATAATAATAATAATAATAATAGTCATACCTCAATTAAATTGAATTAAATTATTAAACTTGGTCACAATAATATAACTTCAATTTGACTGCGCCCCTAAGAAATCGTTTAGCCTTTTCTTGAAAGTGGTTATTGTCTGGCAGCCCCTAATCTTCTGAGGTAGAGAATTCCATTCACGGGGGACTGAGACAGTAAAAGAGGATGAATAGTGGGATGTTCTATGAGCAGGAATTGCTAGGATTTGGCTCTCCTGTGACCTGGTGTTTAGATTGTGATTGCAGGATAAGTAGTTAAACCGGGAACGAAGATAATTTGGAGTAGAAGTGTGGAGAACTCGAAACAGAAGAGAGAGCGAATGAAGTGTTCTACGGTTACTAAGTTGCAGCCAGGATAAAAAAATTTGAACGAGGGTGTAATATGGTCAAATTTGTGAGTTATAGACGAAGTGGAGAGTGTTGGTGGGATGATAGGGACGGGAGTACCCGAGAAAAACACTGTGCCCAACCACAAATTCCATCACGGCCTGGTCTGGTAGCTTTAGTGTCATATCGTTCTATCTGACCAATATTGTGTTCAAGCATTAGTGTTCAAATTGCAGCAGCTATCCCTGGTCATTCATCCATAGTAAGCGTTCAATTATTTTAAAGATAACAACTTGTTTACAGACTCTTGAATACAGTTTCGCATGTCTCATGCATTCCCTTATAAGAAACCTTGTCGCTGATCCTTATTAAATCAGTGTGCATACTTCAAGCGAAGACATTATCTTTAACAATAATTGTTTTACGATTTTTTACATGTATTATAATATATAAGCTTGGTATATATTCGCAACACCACCATGGTTGCCAATGTGCGTCCACAAAATGTGGTACATAGCCGACAATCATTTTCTGTTTGTTCTTTGTACAGTTTTAAAGACTGCACTAGGGTCAAAAATGTGCTTGAAACGTGCTGTGTCAACGCCTAAGGGATTCAGCAACCTGCAAGGTCAGGTCCCATTGGGTGATATCTGCTTAATTACCAGCTTGCCGGTCAGTTACCTCCTTGCGTGATTATGTTTACAGTAGCCTCCAATATACGACTGTTTATTCTACGCGAACATCAAACAGAGAAAGGCAATGTTACACGACGTTGTTGGTAACTTCCATGAGAAGTACGGATGGTAGAGACGTGTCCGGCCAAATTTGAATACTTTTGAACACTTCTTAGCATCCCTTGTGTTAATTAGTGCCTGATTCCATTTACGTAACAGCAATGAGTGAATTGCAGTCATCCTTTTTTATTTCATCATCATTCTACGACATTCTTAAAGGATTTTCTTGTGGACAAAGACGTAGATACCATTATCAAGCAAGTAAACCTTGATATTGTAAATAATAATAATAATAATAATAATAATAATAATAATAATAATAAAAAAGGACAAAGCCCAATTACAGTAGACAGTACAAAATTGTAGTCACTTATGTCATGACAGTGGGGGGGGGGGAACATGAAAAAAAGATATTACTATGATGTGTCAAGTACATACGGAGTTTCAGTGCAGTAATTATTATTCATATGTAAACGTAGATATTAAATTAAATTTTAAAGAAGGGAAACAAAGAAAAGGGCGTGAAAAATTACAATTACTATTAATGTCACACCATGTGATTAATTAGGATTTGGCAGGATTTTTTTAACACAATTATCACAATGTCATCAATGTTATATTAAATCGACTTTGAGTTTCTTAATAATAAAAAGTTTATATTTGATATAAGAAATGCTGATATCTGAAGCCCATATTCTGCATAATTCTTTGAATTAAGGACACATTCTTAACAGTGTTGAATTTTTATGTCGTGAGGTTTTTGGTTTCTTTTTGTCAAGTAATAATTGACGATTTCTTAAATATTATGCTCGAGCGATAAGCTCGATTTGTCATGATATTTCTCTATTATCCATTGAATATATATTTTATAAGTTACTTCGTTACGAAACATAACGGCCTTCTTTTCTGGGAGGAAGGTCACAAATACTCACCTTATTTATGTAAACGTTTCCACTCTCTTCTCACTTCTTACAGCACTCATACAATGTACGTCAAAGTAAATCATCGATGAGGATGTAATGAAGTGGTATGAGGGAAGGCGGTCATGTTGTATTATCAACTATACAATAAACGTTGCTCAGCAATAATAATAATGGTAATAATAATAATAATAATAATAATAATAATAATAATAATAGAGTAATTCCTTTCAACGATTCAACTATGCGATTAATGACCATCATGCATGGATTTTATTTCTTGCTGAAAGTTGGCTGTTTATTGGAAAATATGGTTTAATCACGTAACATTTATTCCGAAACAAACTTTTTTCTTCTTGATAAAAACAGAAATCAAATGCAGTAGACATTAAAAAACTTTATCACTTGGCTCGAAAAAGCCACGTTATTAGTTATACATCACAACATTTATTATAATTTAATTAATTTAATTTCTTCTTGTAACCACTACAGGTTGCCGTCGACAAAGAGTACCATGATACAATAGAGTAAAAGCCTTGAGGCTTAGCGATACATTGTTGTTAGAGTGAAAAATAACAATTTGAATTATATTGAAACACATCATATTAAACGAAGTAACGTCAAGGAGATGCAAATTAGTCATGGTCCATGTGTATGATGCCTGAAAATAGCTATTGAGCCTTTGAGTGCTGCAATTGTTAGATCTCTTAAAATATTTTTATGCAGGCCAAAAGATTTACAGAAGTCGACTAGGAACCGGGGTATGGTCCCACGGGCTCCTTTCATTAGTCCCGTAATGACGATGGATTCCAGATGGTATTTGTCCTTATAAAAATTGATGGAAGATTCATATATATTCCTTTTTTCCTCGTGTACTTCTTCTGGCTGGTGTTCGTGCGATTCGAATCTCACAGTAGGGTCTATGATGTAACCTTCAAGAGAGGGAGGTTTAAATGCAATTATGTCGATTCTTCGATTACTGCCCTCACTGGATATGCCGTGTACTTCTTCATATACTGAATAGCCTTTGTTCCTTAAGGCAGTTGCTATTATAGATCTTACTGTATGATGCCGCGTATTTCGTAGAAGTTCGCCGTGTGGACAGGCCCCCAGGACATGGGCAAGGGTTTCAACCTCCCTGTCGCAACGTCGACAGAGGTTACTGCCCGAAGACCTGCCAGATACACTACGCACAGCTGACACGTTCGCATTCATCTTGATCGCTTCCCTCCACTCACTACAGGAAAGACCCTTGTGATTCCGGATCCACTTATTGGGGGGGGGGTATATTGTTGGTATAAGAGCACGCCTTTGCCTTTATGTTTTTTCTGGCTCCAGTTCTCAAACGCTTTTTCTCTTAACACTTGCCGTACTTTTCGCGTATCTACAGCGCCGTACTTGTCCAAAATATTTGCTGATTCGGTGATATTGAGTGCTGTGAGACTGGATGTAATTTCTTGGGATAATTGCCTTGTAGCATGTAGGAAGGAATTATTGGATTTAAGCAATATCTTACATGCGTTTATATTTTGTAAGTGTAATTCCCATGCTGAACAGAATAAACCTAATCCCTTGAATTTTGTGTCAGTATATAACATATCTGTAGGAAGGTCATTAGGCAGTTGCAGTATTTCTTTCAGCACACTCTGTCTTTCCCATTATACGCCTCATCCAGTCAGTGAGTATGACTAAATTTGCCTAGTCGGCGGTAAAGCGGTTTAGTTGGTATGTTCTCTTCTTTCCCCAGAACTCGACCTGTCAGGCTTATCTTCCTCCTAGCCCCAGAGGTTGCATTGGTGTACAAGTAACGTCACTTCTGGCTTCTTCTCGCTTTTTTTTTTTACGTCTTTCCTCGTATCGAGTATATACCAGGTTGTCGTTTGACATTTCTGGTCTCCCTCCTGGGAATGGCTTATTTGTAACCCACTTTTGAGGTTGGGGCACCTGGAAGGCGGAGTTACTCTGTCCCGATGATATTATGATAGGATGACTATAAAGTGCCAGGAGAGGTCTTAAATCTAAGCCTAACCTAATTTCCAGACCATGGACGAACACAGGAACATTCACCTCTAAGGAAAAATTCCTGTGTTCTAACCGGGACTGGAAAGTCGGAACCTCATGAACTGTAGTCAGAAGCTCTGACCTCTAGCCCATGAGGCTGGTCGTGTAAGAAATATAGAAGAGAAAAAATTGAAAGAGAAGATCATAGCACGATGTAAACAATAACCCAATAGAAATGCAACATATACAAAATATAGAAAAGCAAAGTAAAATGTGAAAAAGTAAATTAAAATGAGTGAGACATTTACAATGTGTAAAAATATGAAATAATAATAACAAAAGGATAGTTAAGTACAGAGCATACAATAAACACAAATGTAAACACAAAAATATTACGATAATAAGTAGCAAGAGTTGTCACATGATAGGCATTGCATAATAGGCATTGCAGGGGAAAATGACAGAAACAAAAAATAAAATAACAACATAAAATAATATCACTAAAGTATTTAAATGTAGAGAATACATGGAAACGTAAAACTTGTCTTAACAGTAAGTTAGCTTGACAATTATTCATCATGAGATAATTTTCTAATTTAGATTTAAAAAATTCAAGACGGCAGAGAGTTTCAATCATAGGCGGAGTTATGGGGGCACAGCCCCCCAAACTTGTCTGACTTTTTTTCTATTAACATTAGAAAATATTGAATTCAATAGATTTTCCTTGCTTTTGCTTATGATTAAGTTTCTGTGCTCAAATTGACGAATAAATGTGTTCAGATCATGTGTCTGGACTACAGTATTTATTTTAAATTTCTAAATGTATGAGAATTTCTATACCTTATTTGAGGAATGGAAGCACTGTAATGTTTCTTTTGTATCAGCCTGTACTGATGTGTTAGAAGTCTGCAGATGTTCAGGCCGCCACTTGGAGAAATATGAACAACATACTGCAGAACAATGCAGAAAAAAGAAAAGTGATCCTAGCATATTGTGTAAATTTAAAGACGTACGATTAAGTAAAATAATTAGAATTTACTTTTCATATGATATCTTCAGGAAAGTAAGCGTCAGATAAAAAAGTTTCTGTTAGCACTGTTACGTAGTTTTATTGCTGTATACATGTGTTTGTGTACGAGAGAGAAAAAGAGGGAGATTTTTTAAGTTATGTCCTATTGTAATTTGTAGTAGACCTGCAGTTCAAGCCCTATACAACTCGGTCCGAAACATCGCGGATATGGATGTAACACTGTAAGAAACATGCCCCCGGAAATACCTTTATTAAATGATCATATTCTGATATACTGTACCACGGTCAAGCTATAACGGGGAAAGAAGGTAAATAATGTTCCCCATAACCTCGTTATATCGGAATTCTATGGTTTTCTTTGCCCCCCCCCCCAAGGAAACTGTTCCTCTCCGCCTATGGTTTCACTGACAAGAAGTTACACCAGTGTCGGATGAGGAATAAAAGATGATGTGTGGAGTGGAATTTCTAGCGTGTTATCGCGTTTTGATTTTTTATTTTATTGGGTTATTTTACGACGCTGTATCAACATCTAGGTTATTTAGCGTCTGAATGAAATGACGGTGAAATGAGTCCAGGGTCCATCACCGAAAGTTACCCCCAGCATTTGCTCGTATTGGGTTGAGGGAAAACCCCGGAAAAAACCTCAACCAGGTAACTTGCCCCGACCGGGATTCGAACCCGGGCCACCTGGTTTCGCGGCCAGACGCGCTGACCGTTACTCCACAGATGTGGACCTCGCGTTTTGATGGAGTATTGATGTTATGATAGCGAGAGTAATAATAATAATTATTATTATTATTATTATTATTTATTTATTTATTTAATCTGGCAGAGCTAAGGCCAGTAGGCCTTCTCTTCCGCCCAGCCAGACTCTAATTCTAATTGAATACAATTGCTTACATAGTTATTACATTAATATCTAGACCATAAAACAACATGAAATAAATAATGAAAGTTGGATAAGTAATGTTACTGTGACAATAATAAACATTGGTAAGAAATAGTTATAATAATAATAATAATAATAATAATAATAATAATAATAGTACGGAAACGGGTGAGATTTGCGAGAGAATGCGAGAATATTAATCTACATTTAGTTATAAAATGGAAGTATGTCATTTGACGGGAGTCTATATCGCAGGTAAGCACCTTAATGCTTAATAAGCAGAGCTCAACTTAGGAGTGATAGCCTATAGCTATTCTATGTATCTTGTGCAGCTCGAGTGAAGAAACTTTACTCATAGAGTCTATGAGATCAGTTACATTTCACCTGATATTGTAGGAAAGCAACAATAAGCGCATTAATAAAGATAACATCGCGAAGCGTTATGTAATTGGACCTGCGTTGTGTAACATTGGCTTGAAACCGAGAGTATTTGAATCTCTCAAGTTTGTTTGTTCACTGCTTCAAGGTTGGCTACACCGGACCGGATTGGGTCTGGTGACTGTGATGATAATCTTCACCAGAGGCTCTTGCTGCCTCCCTGGAGAGAAAAATCTGTGAAAAACTATAAACAAGTCTAACTTTAAAGCTTCGTCAAGTCAGCTTAGGAGAAGAAGCGCTAAAGAGGGCCAGACAACCGCGCCGGGTGGAATTCGCCAGCCGGTGCCTTGTTTATAATGCAGTATTCTTTTTTGTTGGTTCAATTGTGAATCTACATCCATTTCTGTGGATAATATAACACGTGCCACTTGATGCAAATCAACGTCTTATTTTTCGTTTATTTTAGCTATTATCATGTTGTCGTCAGATCTTCATCACATCACGTTTTGTAAAGACTTTCAGGGCGAGTTTTTGTTTATTTTCTCATTGTCATGTTGCAGAACGATATCGACCCGAAAATACAAATATTTTCAACGTTACTGATACTGAAAAGTGCATTTGGACATGATTTTATGTATGCAGTATATATAGGCATATGTATGTATGTACAGTATATAATGATTTTTCCGAAATTATTGAACATATTTTGTTTATTCTAAATATCTACTAGCCATTAGAATTAGGTTTTTGGGTAATCCACTTTGTCCTGGAATTAACATTTGCAACTTTTCGGAAGTACATACACCTTCCATCATCAGGCTAAGACAAGAGAGGTTGCCTATTCTAGTAGCCAATTCAATCGGGAATTATACATTTTCTTTATCTCATTTTACCTCCTTCTACAAGGAGTTTCTTGCCGTCGTTATTATTAAAGAAATTAGATACGGTTTCGGTTAGTGAAATCTTGTTTTCATCAACATTACGTTTTGAAATATTATTTTTCTCACAGACTTTAAACATCGAAGGAATGTAATAATTATATACATTATCTTTTTCATAGTATAAGAAAGCTTCGAAAACAAATTGTTACTATGGAAACTACTAAAACAATCACCGCCTTTTTTTTTTTTTCAAATATTCGAATAGTGATGAAAAACTGATAGGCTATTTATGACTCGTAATTAAACGGTGCTTTTCTTTATTCGTGGTTTTAGCCCTAACTTAACTAACTCGTAACAATTACTTGTTATATCAATCACTTTTTGCGCTATCGTCTATACTCACTATTTTTGTTGACAGGCCTTGTATAACACTCAGACTCGTTGCTAGAGAGATTGAATTACAGCCAATGTCCGTAACTCTTCAATATTTTATATCCACGTACTGACATATCAGAATCATCGATTTCAATCATCTTAGCTGCTGTGATGTATCCTTTGTATTATAATACCACCTTTTACTAATCTGTTCAGAAAAATGATACTCTCTTGAATATGTAATACAGTACTTACATTGACTAAAATGGTGGAGTATTAACAATCTCTACTTAGTTACCTATTGGCCTACAATGAAATAATACGCAAATCCCTTGAAAAATAAATTCACGCTATAATATTTTCAGTGAAAAAAAAATTGTAAAAATTATACAGTATTTGCAATTCTAAAAATATGATTGCGCAAAATAATAATAAAGGGTGCGTCAGAAAGAACGGATGGATTTCAAACTATCGATACGCAACGAGGAGAGAGATATAGTGAGGGGAACCACGACTGTTGGGTCAGCCATAGAATGCAGTTTCAGTTGAGAACATGGTGTTGGTCTGGTGTACAACGTGCTTTCATCGTAGAGACATTTTTGAAAAATGAAGAGTCTGTGATCGCCACTCAGGACTCATTTCGACATCGGATGTCACGCTAGGATTCCAACTCGGAATACAATTTTGCGGTGGGAGGCTTCATTTCGTATCACAGGTTCAACATTAAAGAAGAAATCACCTGGACGAAATTCTATTGCACTGAGATTGTCCGAGGCTACGGTAAGATCTCGCGCCCTGCGACTTCTTTCTTTGGGACCATTTGAAGGCGTAAGTTTGTAAACATCGATCACATACACTGGACGAACTGAAGACAGCGATTCGTGAAGAAATCGTGGCAATTGCACCAGCTATGACTGTGAAAGTGATGGCGAACATCAGAAAACGCCTCGATGCCTGTATTGAAAGCCAAGGACATCATATGGATAATGTTGTTTTCCATAAATAAACTGCATGTATTGGTGAATATGTTGATAACAATAAATTTTTGATTTGATGAATCTTTACAATTTTCTTGCCATGTGAAATCCATCCGTTCTTTCTGACGCACCCTGTATTATAAGTTAAGTGCTAACAGATTTTCGGAAATAAAAAAGAATCGATTTCGTTTCGTCTTTTCTAACTTTTCATTGGTTCTGTTACAATGCACTTACCACTCTTGTATCGCAATATATTACATAAGACATTTGAAAATTAGTGGCAACACTGCTAGCATTCAGCTGCCATAGCCATGACTAAGGCGCCATAAGGTCAAAAATATGTAGACATGAGCAGGATCCACTCAGAGTTATGTTTATTGTTGTTTATGATTTTTGAGATGTATTAATCACTTTTTAGAGCAATATTTTCAACCAACAATGCGCCGGAACTGTCGAAATCTCTTGAATATTAATCCCATTGTGCTTCACAATAATATTCGTTGTCACGTAGCTGCCCAAGTGGTTAATTTATTTAACAGATGGAACTGGGAAATTCTAGAGTATCCTTTCAATTCTCAGGATATGAGTCCTTGCAACTGCCACCTTTTCCAAGTTGAAAGAGCCACTGAGAGGAGTACCCATAGAAACAGGCCATTATAACAGTCGAGTAGAAGTTAACAGCAAAGTGGTGCTGGGGATGACACAGTCGCCTTCCAGGGATGTGGCGACGGGTACGTGATAGTGGAAGGGATTACTTTTAAGAACTAGAACTATCTCAATTGTGAATAAATAAGTTTTTGTTCTTAATTAAAGTGTTGTCATTATTTTTCGAATGACCCATATGAAGAGTTCGCGGGAAAAACGATGAATGTCACAGTTTTGTTAAGGTTGATGTCATTATCTAATTCAATGGATCACTGCGAAATTTAATGTTGTTCTCATGAAAAATGGTAAAAAGGAGAATTATCACCACGAATACAGTAATCATTTCCTTTATTTTCTATAGAAACAGCACTACATCTTGCAGTTATAGACTCAATTAGATCATTATCTAATCCTTAACAGAAATGTGACATTCATCGTTTTCCCCGTGAACTCTTCACATATTATGCGTGAGTGAACTTTTAAATCAAAGTATTCTCAATAGTTTAAATTATATAAAGGAATAACAAATACTGCAGAATTGCAATGGATATCGCTGAGGTAATTATTCCTCCTAATTCATTAGGAATAGATCGCTCCAGCAGATATAAATTCTTCTTCTTCTTCTTCTTCTTCACTTCAAGGATTAGGCGAGTCGCCTGTTCTGAATTCACAATGATTCCCTCCATCTCTTCCTAGATCTTCCCACATCCCTTAGTTCTCTTGGTTTATACTGATATGCTACTTTGGGCAATCCAATTTCTTCCATTCACTGCACATGCTGTTCCCAACCGATGCGGTGTTGTTGAATTCTATCATTTATTGAGTATATTTCTAATTCTCTTCTAATTTCCCCATTTCTTATGTGGTCTAATTTTGTGCAACCTTTGGTCCTTCTTAGAAAGTTCACTTCTACACTTTGCATTCTACACCAGTTCTCTTATTTATTACCCAGGACTCGCTACCATACAGAAGCATCGGTACCGCCATTGTCTTGTAAAACTTCAATCTTGTATCTTTCCTTGTTTTCTGTCTTAATGTTCTATGAATGGTGCCACATATCATTTGGAATTTTGATAATTTGTTATCAGTATCATTTCCTGTTCCATATCTAGAAGACAGTTCACAACCTAGATAATTAAAATTTAACACTTGTGATAGAGGTTTATTTTCTAATATTATTTTCGACCTTATAGGCGATTTTCCTAAAAAAAAAAGGCCATTATTTTTGTCTTCTCTGTAGAAATTTTAAAATCGTACTTTTTACTTACTTACTTACTTACTGGCTTTTAAGGAACCCGGAGGTTCATTGCCGCCCTCACATAAGCTCGCCATCGGTCCCTATCCTGACCAAGATTAATCCAGTCTCTATCATCATATCCCACCTCCCTCAAATCCATTTTAATATTATCTTCCCATCTACGTCTTGGCCTCCCCAAAGGTCTTTTGCCCTCCGGCCTCCCAACTTTTTACTTATTTCATTTAAACAATGTAGAGAGAATTGTAAGTCGTCTTCTGTGGTTTGTATTATAACAGCATCATCAGCATACAATAAAATATAAATAATAATACCGTAACAAATTAAAAAGTATTAAAATAGAAAAACCCATACACAGAACAGTTTCGAATTATGTTTCCTGCTCCCTTAATGATTTGTTTATCTTTCTATTTAAAAACTTCAGGAGGTAATACTCTTACTCCTGAGCGCCATTGTGAGGTATTAGTGACCTGTAGCGTTTGTGTAATTTTTAAATACTGATTTTGGTAAATAGGAAAGCAACATTAGAAATGATTATAATATACTTGCAGCTGTTTTGTGTAAATTTGCACATAATTAATTACACTCATGTCTATTGAAGACAGATATTTTGGTTTTGGGATTATTTGTTTGTTTTTGACAGCCCAAGGTAATAAAATATACACACTAATAAAGGATTGAAAGCTGCCGAAAAGTGATGTCACACGCGTATCGAACGGCACGCCTTCAGGTGCGTTTTGCAAAGTCTGCTGTTGCGTACGGTACTCGCAATTGCGTGACATCTTTGACCTTGACGAGCACCGCTGTTTCGGCCTCTCTCAGTGATGTTACTTACAAATTCGTTTCCACTTCCTACATCTGTGGCAGGCATACAGTATATTGCCGCAATAAATGCCGCCTGTACACATTTCCATTTAACACCGAGTTCGTTGATCTTTCTACTTAAATTCTGGTAGCTCACACCAACTAAAGGCTTGTAATCTACGTTCACCTTTTAGATTACAGACAAATGAGACGTTAGCAATTCTGATGACTATGATTCTGAAGTGAGCAGAGAAGTTAGAAGCCTCGGAACCGCCCATTTCCATAACTAGAATTATACAGGGTGTTTCTGAGGTGGTGTTACAAAGTCCCAGGGATGATGGCGAAGGGCTCATGTATCAATTAGAGATAAGGAACCATGGTCCGGAAATAACTGAGTCGAAAGTTACAAGCAAAAATAGTTCTGTGGAAATGAAATAATTTTATTCCTCTGTACACTTTATTTATCTGTACATCTTACACATACTGTATTCATCTGACGTTGTTTACGTTGTCTACTTACAGTATTCCATTCAGTGCGCTGTCTGAGGGATGGGGACAGGAAACTACACTAAAGCAATGCAGATAGCGTAATGTGTAACGGACATGGTCGGTCCTGATATGCACGTCTGTAGACAGCAGTGTATGTGTACAAGTTGCAGTGTCCAGTCGATCATTCCTAGTGAAATGGAGGAGTACACGAGAGCGGAATAAGCAGACCTGATTTTCGAATACGGATGAGCCAATGGTAACAGTAGACAAGCTCACAGATTGTATCGGGGCAAGTACCCACGTAGGAGACATCCGGCCCATACCATCTTTCCAAGACTGTTCCAAAAGTTAAGGGAAGGAGGGCACGTGGTGCCAAATTACAATTCCATTTCTTTTGTGCGAGATCGTGCGTATTTGCTTCTTTTCCGCACAGAACCAATACGCGGTAAGTGTGAAATACCACATTCAGTATTCCCAACGCAACACACGTAACAATTTCCCTCTTCTTACCGCTTAAGCGCGACATTCATTTTACTGCTTTAGGCTTTTAACATATTATTTTTAGAGACGTTTAACATGGTAATAATTATAAATTGGAAACTTACCACTGCAGTTTCACCTAAATTGCACTGTTAGTTATTGTTTTTAAATATTTGCAAAAATTAAGTAAACTCTACAACTCCACTAAAGTTACTGCATTCGTGATGCAAGTAACATTAAGGAAGCCCTGAAAAAATCAACAAGATTCCAGATGCCGATGTTCTTACTGCAATATGTTATATAAATAATATTATTAAAATATTAAAATGAAAAATAAATCATTACATAACCTTAACGTTTGTTTTAAGTTCGCATTTATAGACTGGGAGAAAAAAAAGACAGACGTATATCACGGCCTGCTGGAGTATAGTAAACACAGAAAACATTTTATAGCAAAAATGTTGAAGAAAGATATTTTGGTTTTCCGAAGTTGCCGTTATTAAACAGAAACCAACATGGAGATTTCATTGCAACTAATTAGAAATTCGTCTGTCAGGTATGTAATAAACGATCTTCGCACAAAATAATGTACGATACACGAGCGGTATGTTTGTTTTCATGTTCTCGGAAATTAAAAAAAGCTCAACTACGTTTCGCTTTTTCAATCTTTTCTTCGACCATGAAAACGTCAACATACCGCTCTTGTAACGTATATTACTATTCTTTTATTTTGTTAAAATTATAACATAAATTAAAATGTTATATTCTAAAGGATACTTCGTAAATTTGAGAATTAATTTATCGCCGGACTCAAACCACTCTGCATAGACCCGCTCCGTTTCCGACAACCGACGCGGTCGGTCTTCGTTGAGCTAGGACATGCCGTTACGTAACACTGTTTCTAAAAGACGTTGGTTCTGTTACCGCGCGGTGTGGAAGGAAGGGGAATTTGAATATATTTTCTTTGCGTCGCAAGTTTAGGATGTGCGCATATTCCAGGAAGGGAAGTACAGCCGCCCGCGACGAGAAGCTCGCAGCTCGTTTGGGAGGAGCGCCGTCCGAGGTTGGCTTAGTGTGACGGCGAATTTGGAACCGACTGTACATCGGAACGGGTGGGGACTTCTCCCCCCCTCGTAATAGTCATAGGGGTCACCTTCAAATACATTTAGCTAGGCCCGCCGCCTGGCAATAGAGCCCGTCGAGATTTGCACAGGCCGCCCTTCCTTCCGCACTCACACCAGCGCGTCCATTAGCACGCTCCGCGAGTTTCTAATGAATGAGTCGAGGGAATGACAGGTGGGCATCTGCCTAAACTTGAGTTACATTACAATGATGCACAAGTACCTCGCGTTACTTTCAATTAAGTGTACAGACCTGCGATCTTGCCGTGCGGAGAGGCACACTTTAGTCTTCCTTACTTACTTACTTACTTAATTACTTCCTTACTTACTTACTTCCTTACATACTTAATTACTTCCTTACTTACTTACTTCCTTACATACTTAATTACTTCCTTACTTACTTACTTCCTTACATACTTAATTACTTACTTAATTACTTCCTTACATACTTACTTTCTTACTTACTTAATTACTTACTTAATTACTTCCTTACATACTTACTTAATTACTTCCTTACTTAATTACTTCCTTACTTACTTAATTACTTCCTTACTTACTTACTTAATTACTTCCTTACTTACTTACTTAATTACTTCCTTACTTACTAAATTACTTCCTTACTTACTTACTTCCTTACATACTTAATTACTTCCTTACATACTTAATTACTTCCTTACATACTTACTTAATTACTTCCTTACTTAATTACTTCCTTACTTACTTAATTACTTCCTTACTTACTTAATTACTTCCTTACTTACTTACTTCATTACTTACTTACTTCCTTACTTACTTAATTACTTCCTTACTTACTTACTTGCTTACTTAATTACTTCCTTACTTGCTTACTTACTTAATTACTTCCTTACTTACTTAATTACTTCCTTACTTACTTACTTCCTCACTTACTTGCTTACTTACTTAATTATTTCCTTGCTTACTTACTTACTTACTTTCTTACTTACTTTACTTTACTTTACTTTACTTTTAAGGAACCCGGAGGTTCATTGCCGCCCTCACATAAGCCCGCTATTGGTCCCTATCCTGAGCAAGATTAATCCATTCTCTATCATCATATCCCACCTCCCTCAAATCCATTTTAATATTATCCTCCCATCTACGTCTCGGCCTCCCTAAAGGTCTTTTTCCCTCCGGCCTCCCAACTAACACTCTAAATGCATTTCTGGATTCTCCCATACGTGCTACATGCCCTGTCCATCTCAAACGTCTGGATTTAATGTTCCTAATTATGTCAGGTGAAGAATACAATGCGTTCATTTCTGTGTTGTGTAACTTTCTCCATTCTCCTGTAACTGCATCCCTCTTAGCCCCAAATATTTTCCTAAGCATCTTATTCTCAAACACCCTTAACCTATGTTCCTCTCTCAAAGTGAGAGTCCAAGTTTCAGAACCGTAAAGAACAACCGGTAATATAACTATTTTATAAATTCTAACTTTCAGATTTTTTGACAGCAGACTAGATGACAAAAGCTTCTCAACCGAATAATAACAGGCATTTCCCATATTTATTCTGTGTTTAATTTCCTCCCGAGTATCATTTATATTTGTCACTATTGCTCCAAGATATATTAACTTCTCTACGTCTTCAAAAGATAAATTTCCAATTTTTATATTTCCATTTCGTACAATATTCTGGTTACGAGACATAATCATATACTTTGTCTTTTCGGGATTTACTTCCAAACCTATCTCTTTACTTGCTTCCAGTAAAATTCCCATGTTTTCCCTAACCGTTCGTGGATTTTCTCCTAACATATTCGCGTCATCCGCATAGACAAGCAGCTGATGTAACCCGCTCAATCATTAGCCTTCCTTCATTATTTTAATTATTTTACGAAGCTTTATCAACTGCCATGGTTACCTAGCATCGAAATGAGATGAAGGTGATAATGCCAGCGAAGCGAGCCCAGGTTCTAGTGCCGAATGTTACCCAGCATTTGCTCTTAATACATTGAGGGAAAACCCCGGAAAAAATCTCAACAGGTAACTTGTCCCAACCAGGATTTGAACCCGGGACCGGTCGTTTCATAGTAACAGATGCTACATTACTCTCTACAGTGATTCTTTTTTGTTCCATCTTCCCAAATGTTCATTAAGCTACTTAGACGCGATCAAATTTTTCTTCCAATTCAATACTTCACAAGAATACTTGCCAAACATTGATCAGTATTGATAAGTTGTATAGTAGTGTGTATAGCTCAACTGATGAATTATTTATGATTATAAATTGAATTAATCTACTTGATATTAATTGCACAAATTTGTATAGTTTAATGAAAGTATGCTACTTTGTATTGTATATATTTGTATAGTTTTGGCCGATGAATTGTATATGCTTTAAATTGAATAGTAATCTGTATAGCTCTATTGATAAATTGTTTGTGTTTGTAATTTGAAGTAGTTTGCATGATATGTATTATCAATTTCTGTATATCACAACTGATTGAATTGTTTATGCCTTAAATTTAATTAACTTACTTGTTTTATATTATACATATAGCTCAACTGATGAATGATCGTTTGCGTTTGTAAATTTAATAATCTGATTGGCTATTTATTGTATATTTTTAGTAGAGCCATCGATGTAGCTCAGTCGGCAGACTCGCCGGGCTGCTGATCCGGAGCTGCGTTCGGGCTTGGGTTGGATCCCCCTTTGGTCTCATTGAATGTTTTCTTCCGAAGTTTTCCCCAGCCGTGGGACTGAAGCGGGATGGTCTATGGCGAGTCCTCGGCATCAACCTCTTTGATTTGATTACCGGGTTGGGTTTTTCCGAGGTTTTCCCCAATCAAAAGGCACATGCCGGGTAATATTTTGGCGAATCCTCGGACCTCACCTCATCTCACTACATCTCCCCAAAATATTGTAAAAAATTGCACAAAATTGTAAAATTTGTAGAAAATTACTAAATTGTAAAACTGTAAAAATTTGTAAAAATTGTGATTGTAATATTGTAAAATTTTGACTTGTTCCACATCTTAAAGCTTCATTGCTCATGTAAGATCTATGGAATAAAATAAATGAATGAATGAAAAATTTGTCAAAGACTGATTCATAGTGCTAAAGTTGACAAAATTTTAAGACATGTGCTTCATGTTCATTGTATCCAATCCAACGTAGGCCTACCCACCAGATATCACATTATAAATATGTAAATCTTTTGGATAAATAAATATATACTTATTTAGTTCTGAAATCTCATGACGTTATTTAGACCTACCCACTAACTCGAATCACGCAGGCGAAGTGGGTAGCCATTGGATAGACACACACACATTATTTATCCACTGAATTACTTCCACAGTATATAATTTTGTTTTTCAATGCGCTAATTTATCTGTATGAAAAATAAACATAAAACAATTCTATTGGGAAAAAGCAGAGAATTCAAAATAAATTATAGTTAAAAAGAACTACTTACATTAACTTACGCTAGCGTCCATTTAAGAGCCAGAAAGGATGTTTCAAATCAATTAAATATATAAATTTCATATATCAGTTTGTGTCAGAATCTGATGCTTAAACCTAACTATATAAAAATCTGTAAGCCAATCTTCCGATCATTTTAAGACGGTGGTTCTCCTAGGCCAACGTGACCACATAAAGGAACTAAAAATGTGGATATACGAGTACACAGGTTATTGAATACATGTGCTAAGAAATTACGGAGAATTTATCGAAAGTTTACTGTGATAAAGACTGGCTAATCATGAGATAGGCCTAGTATAATTTTACTTAAAGCGAGTTCTTAAAAATATTCTCCTTTTGTTGCAGGTAAGTGCAGAATTTGTTGCCAGACAATCCTCACAGACGATATTGGTAAGTTTAAACTTTTTCTTGACTATTGAACACAGTATATTTGCGGTTGTAACCATAAATTCAATTTAGAATATATTTAATTATATGCGAAGTTTCAATTACCTATCACAGAATATAAATTTACTGTGTAATGTGTGAATATATTTAACCTACAGCTGAAGCTGTGTGAAAGTATCCGCAGCAGAAGGAATTTTGTTCTCACTGTAACCCCTGCAACACTGTGATTCGACTGAACGTTCAACACAGATGGAGGAGTTGTTGCCGTGAAAGTAGGCGAATTACCATTTTGTACTAGAGATCATAGAGCTGTCGATTTCAGGCATTCATCTGCATGAAACAGCTGACTCACGTTTGCAAGATTATTTCGTTCTTTATATTATGAAAGTGTGTGTAAGGATGTTTGCATTTGTTTATTCTTTATATATTTTTATTTATTTATTTAATTTGTTTTTTATTCACACTGTAATTGGGTGTATTTCCAATAGCAGTGATATTTCAATCCGTAATTATGTATGGAATTATAGGATGGGGTAGCTTATTTGAAACCAATTTTAATCGACTTCATTTATTACAGAAGAAAATAATTAAAATATGTCTTCATAAACCCATTGATTTTCCATTTCAAAAATTGTTTTTAGACTTTAATATTCTTAAAGTCAGACAAATTTATTATATTGTATTAATAAAATTCATAAAGTACATAAATATCAAAATAATTTTGAATTGTATTCTCATAGTTATGAAACAAAAGATATGAATTCTTTAAGATTTTTTGAACCAAATTGCAACACTGCTACAGTATTTAATCATAGTAGTAATTTAGGCCCAAGAATATATAACAAATTTATATTTAAATATCCTAATCTTGTCAATTCTAATAGTTCTAGTGTTAAATTTAGAAAGTTATGCATGGATTTTTATAAATAATGAAAAATTGTAAATTTAATTTTATTGTGTAATAGACATAAGACAAATTGTATTATAGGCTTTAAATTCAGGAATAGTCTCTGGGCACGAGTTCTACTCTTTCAGGGATGAGCTAAAGTTTTATCTGTTTAATTAATTTAATTTATTAGTCTGACCCAGTATTTTGGGTTTGCCTTGCGACACAGAATAAATAAGTCACAATAAAATTTAAAATTAAATAAGCAGGTTTCAAACAAAAGAGATCAAGGCATAAGAAAAAAAAAAGAATCTAGTACAATTATTTAAATTGGTGTACAAAATGAAGATGCTGGCGAAATATCGAAACATATTTTGTTACAATTATTAGCAAAATAAATACATAAATAAAAAATATATAATATACAACAAAATTAAGATAACACAGCTACATAATTAGCAGTTACCATAGACTTAATATAAATAAAGCCTAAATAAAAGAATATCTAAACAGAAGTAAATCGAAATTACGAGTAAAGTAATTTTATTAACCCAAGCACTGTCAACTGTAATTAGTCACAAATCTTCTTAATAATTACATGTAATTTTAATTAATTACATGTTAACTTAATAATTACATATCGGTTTAAATAATTACTTTACACTTACATTTCTTCTAAACCTTCTTGTGGCAGGACAGCCCTAAAATAACAATATTAATAACAACAGCATATCACAAGAGATTTTTATATTTATACTGATAATATTGAATATTTCGATGCTATTTCCAGAGTTATAATGAACTCATCCAGCAACTGGTAAGATATTTGTTATATCCAGACCTACTACGTACGTACGTACATACATACATATATTACATACATTCATACGTTTTTACACGCTTAAGAGATCACGTTTTCATATATGAGAGCAAGATATGCATCTCTGGCATCTCTCGCACTGGAGAAAGTGGTTTCATAAATACAGTTCCTTGAAACCAGTTTTATCTAACTAGTTTCATGCCTTATCTTACATTGTTGAAACTGTTTTCGGAGAATTGCACTGTGAAATTATCTCGCAGGCTGTTTCTCAGAGTCTGTCGTTGCTAGTCCTAACCCCAATATCCAAAGACAGCTTAGAATTCAGTTAAACTAATATCTTGACTTGTAAACTATACGTACCGGTAATTGTATTCTGTGTTTCATAACAGTTCTGGGTTAGGCATTTCTGTATGTTACGACCTTATTCATTATAATCTGTAACTTATTATTCCCACAAAAATTGGTGTAGTAAGATATTGTTGTAATTAATTTTAATTGCTACTTAACAAATTGTAAAGTTTATAAAGATGCTGTTCTCTTACAATCAACATTCAACTTTCTTGCAATCTTTTATTCAATATAATAAAAACCTTCAATTGTAATAATTAGGGCTAGGATTTTGATGACCTATAAATCATAAAAAAGTCCTAAAAACAATGCATTTATGACCTAAAAATCTTACAAAAATGCCCTGAAAATTGATCTTACATTCTAAAATTGTCTTAGTAGGAAAAGAAGTTTTGTACTACTAAATATTTAGTCTAGTAATTAAATTAAATTCTAGTACCAACATTTAAGTTTATTTAATTTTACATAATTTTTTCTAAGTAGTACACTTTAATTAATTATTTTACCTGATGTAGTTTCCATGTAGTCTACCACAAGGCCACTCTTATACGGAATTAGCAGGTATAGAGGAGTCTATATTGAAGGGGTGGTTGGACTGATCCATTACATGGGGTGTACTACGTTAAAAGGGCAATATTTGTGTAGAAGAACGATTAAAATATTAAACAAAATAATGGGTATTAGCAACCGGCGTAGCTCGGTCGGTTAAGGCGCTTGCCTGCCGATGCGGAGTTGCGCTCGGGCGCGGGTTCGATTCCCGCTTGGGCTGATTATCTGGTTGGTTTTTTCCGAGGTTTTTCCCAACCGTAAGGCAAATGTCAGGTAATCTATGGCGAATCCTCGGCCTCCTCTCGCCAAATATCATATCACTATCACCAACTCCATCGACGCTAAATAACCTCGTAGTTGGTACAGCGTCATTAAATAACCAAGTAAAAATATAAAGAGTATTAATGGACAAAATATGTAGACAAAATATCAAAGGAAATAAACATTATTTTATATTAATAATGGGGATTTGTGGCCAAAATTAAATGAAAATGCCTAAAAAATATCCGAATAACACAAAAGATGCTCTTATGAGTTGAAACAGGCAAAAAATGCAAAAAAAATGCCCTAACAAATATGTCTTAAAACACTCAGTTTAGCACATAACATGTAAATACTAAAGCGGCTATGTTTCTGGCTTACTAGAAAAAAGATGCAATTTCATCAAAATCCTAGCCCTAGTAGGCCTAATAATTGTAAAAGCAAGCATGTTCCCCAGTCCAGTATTATACATAGGCTTATTTTGTTTCGCGTATTTTATGAATGATCACTTCATATACTTACGATGATATTAATCATGTTATTCAGCCACTTCCGCACAAATGCAGAACTACATGTTTCTTCAAGAAGGTAAAACTTTAAAGTTTCACTGTGCTTTTATGTGATGGTTTTGATTATCACTTAAAAGTTTAGTTTCGTGAGACTCAACAGAGGATGTTTTTAATCTTTTCATTGACTTGTATTGCGCTGTTTTTATGATGCCGATATTCTGTCCAGCTAGTTTTATGAAACTGGTTTGTTTCAAACTGAGTGCGAGAGCGGTCTGAGATATTGCACTTTCGTCAAGAGCTGCACTTTACACGAAGCTTGTTTCCAAGGAAACAGCTGCAGTTCTAGGCTGTAAACACAACATCAAGAGAAGAAGGCCAGGTTTTCATAACCTAATATTTTACGTCGTTTCTGTGAACTTTGCAGAGAACAGAAATTGTTTTCATTAGTCGTGAGCCGTAGGTACACAGATATTCCAAGACCGTGTGTAACTGTTTGATATTTCAACGCGGGATATGTCTGTTTCTAACATAAAATATTAGTGTTTGACTGAAAGTTGGTCCTCTAGTTCATACGATTTTGGGTGTCCTACAAACGCTAGTGGAATAAAATCGGGTGCGTTGGGAAGTTTTATTTTAGAGCATTACAAATGTTGAGAATAATTTTTGCTGAATAAGTTGCGAAGTGTTTAGTCTGCATCTTGTCAGACGTGTAGAATTAAATGTATCCATTTCATCATCAGAGAGGGTCATTCTTGGGTGCAACAGATGTGTTATCTTTTTTTACTTTTCGTGATTATGGATTCGATATGAAAGTCCGAAATGTTGGATGTTTGTAAATTTTATGACAGCATACAAGAAGTCCTCTCTTGAAATTATTTTATTATGTACTGTATTGTGGTGCTTCTGAACAAATATTATAAGTCAATTATTTAAATTTTATTCAAGCTTTAATAAATAAATAGATATCAGTGTTAGATATCATTGAAAGGACATTGATCAAACAAACTAGTATTGACACATTAAAGTGGTTTAATGCAGTCTCCTGGATTATTTGGAATGCTGAAATATTAACTCAACCCAGAAAAAAAAAACAGAAATGACGAGGACTCACATTTTCTCATGTCTTAATAATTGAGTTGTTTTGCTGTGTAGTCAGTGATATTCATATTTACACGTTATTATCATGAACTGTTATATAAAAAACATAATACGGAGGTTAAGATACACTATCTACCAAAAAGTAATTGGGCACTGTTTTTGCCTCTTTAGAACCTCGTGTACCACCTCTTGTTGCTATAACAGCAGGCACCCTGCCAGGCATGCTCTCCACTAGTTTGTGTAGGATATCCACTGAAATGCGTCGCTATTCCTCTTGCAACATGGCACTCAGTTGGACAATGGAAGTTGGCCGCAACTCCCGAGACCTCAATCGCCGGTCCAATTCGTCCCAAAGGTGCTCAATGGGATTGAGATCAGGACTTTGTGCAGGCCAGTCCAACCGGTGAACATTATTGTCTGCATACCACTACACAGTAGCCGCCGAAACATGGGGCGTAGCTCAGTGGTCAGAGCGCTTGGTACGTAGAACCAAGGACCCGGGTTCGATCCCCGGCGCCGGAGCGAATTTTTCTCCACAAACATTAATACCCAGTATATTTCTTCCTTCTCTCTGGATTTCAGCAGCAAGTTGGCAATCCTGAATATCTTCGTGTAAGCCTATTTCTCGTTGTAAGTGTTTTAGTCACTGTTCCTCTCGCCATGAAGATTGTCACACAGTTGGTATATGGGTCAACGAGTACAATCCATCTCTTGAGGCAGACCTTGAATGAAGAGACCTTGTCTTCTCAAAAGCTTTCCGCCTAAGATCCAAAATTAAGGCTGGAGAGTTGTAAACCAATTACCTAATTTCCATGCATTGGCATCTCCTGTCACACACAAATGACTTGTCATTAGGCAGTCGTAAACTTTTATCGAGGCTATTAAATATTGAAACATCGTTGGTATACACAATGCGCAAATTGATTGATGTTGCCAAAGTTACGTAATGTGCTTCAGCCTGTAGCGTTGCGTGGGAGACAGGCAGTAAGTTCGAATACCACTCATGACATGGGTGTTGTGCCATTGTTGTTTGAGGTGCAGGCACGACGATGTGATTGACCCAGGTCAATAGAATACAACCATGTGTTGGTTCAATAGTAGATCGAGTGAAAATTTAGAGACATTAACTGCAAGGAACACCCACCTCTGTTTGCGGAGGCAATATACTGAAACAGAAGCACCTAGAGATTTTAATTATTTATTTGCAACGCTGCCACGTTTCTGAAGGCATTGATGTTAAAAAGAAAGTGACAATTTTTTTGTTATAATTCTACAATACAATATCCGTATAAATAAGATAAAAGAATAGAAGGAGAATAACACCCGTAGGTCGTCTATGACATACTTACTTACTTACTAACTTACTAACTTACTTACTTAATTACTTACTTACAAATGGCTTTTAAGGAACCCGGAAGTTCATTGCCGCCCTCACATAAGCCCGCCATCGGTCCCTATCCTGAGCAAGATTAATCCAGTCTCTATCATCATATCCCACCTCCCTCAAATCCATTTTAATATTATCTTCCCATCTACGTCTCGGCCTCCCCAAAGGTGTTTATCCCTCCGCCCTCCCAACTAACACTCTACATGCACTTCTGGGTTCGCCCATACGTGCTACATGCCCTGTCCATCTCAAACGTCTGGATTTAATGTTCCTAATTATGTCAGGTGAAGAATACAATGCGTGCAGCTCTGCGTTGTGTAACTTTCTCCATTCTCCTGTAACTTCATCCCTCTTAGCCCCAAATATTTTCCTAAGAACCTTATTCTCAAACACCCTTAGTCTCTGTTCCTCTCTCAAAGTGAGAATCCAAGTTTCACAACTATAAAGAACAATCGGTAATATAACTGTTTTATAAATTCTAACTTTCAGATTTTTTGACAGCAGACTGGATGATAAAAGCTTCTCAACCGAATAATAACAGGCATTTCCCATATCGTCTATGACATAATGTCCGTAAATATGTTATTTTTGGTGTAGCGTATCCATTTCATACCGGAAAAGTTTTTCAGGCCTGCCTCAAATACGGTACACCTGGCAACCCTAGTACCACGTCACTTGCAACATAGCTGTCAAAATTACTCCAAAGAAACGTTCGTAATGTGTCCGTGCTCTGAAGCTGCGCTTGGGCTTAGGTTTGAATCCCTGCTAGATTGCATACCGTTCATTTTATGAGATTTTATCCAACCGTGAGGTGTTTTTATACGCACACGTCATTTGCTCAACCTGGTTTGCGCAAGCAAACTGCTTTGGAGATCCCTGATGAGAAATACATTCGTTAGGCGGAAGCATATTTTTCTGGATGGTTCTACAGTCATTCTCTAGCCACATACTGGCTAGTCCGTGTAGAACAGCCATCGTCAACTGGCCTGCATACCAGTTCGGAGCGCCGAGACGCTGGCTGAGGAGGTAGTAGTCTGCAGTGTGTCGAGCCAAGCCAACGCATCCCATCACAGAAGCCAACTTTCGTACCATAATTTACAATGCCTTCTTCGATTGTGTTCTACACGAGCATTGACACCTAACATAAACCAGTTAGTGAGGGGAAAAACGAATTTAAAAATCCAGGAAAACCAATGCTAGTGGTCAGTGAAAATAATTTTTATCAGTTGTTTTTTACATTGTAATAAAATAATTTAATCCTACTTCAGTCTTGTAACAGCAACGGCAATATGTTTCATAAGTTATACATAATAACAAATAATTGATTTTGTGATGTATGGTGTCAGATAAAAATGGATAATTAATTTTATTTTATTGACAACACTTGAACAAAGGAGTAGGATAACATGATTTAAATATTACTAATGAATTCGATTTGTTTAAAATTTCGTAACAGTCAAAATGCATTATAGGTCTGTAAGTTCTCAATTACTTTAGTATGAAAAAAACTATTTACTTTCAAAACCGTTACAATATATAACGGAAAAATATAGCTTGTTTGTCGTCTTAAACTGAAAAGTGGCTTACTTATTACACAGTTCCTCTTAAAATAAATTAAGTACATGCTTCTTCCGTCTGATTAAAAGGGTTGAACAAGTGAACGGGTGGCACTGCCATCACCCGATCCCTTCCCCCCACCTCCTGCTGCACAGTTGATGTCCAAGGGATAGAACTGAGCAGCGAGCAAACTGTGCCTGCACCGTAGTGCACTGAGGTGACGACTACTGGTCTAGAAGCTTGGTTTCGGTTATTGTTACTCAATGTCGAATACTCAGTGGTTGTTACAAAATACTTAATGCGCAAACTGTAATTTGTACAAGCCCAGACCATTTTCAAAGTAGTTCCAGTAGCAGTTCTTCTTGACGCCGCACCCCGCCAGAACTTGTGAACTCTGCAGGTCAGTCTCGCATCCGCTTGCTGTCTTTGAAGGTCATGCTTGACGGTTTGGATCGCCCACTTGCAGGAATGAATGTGTCTGTGCTTTATATTTGAAGGTGCGTGCGTTACTAAGCTCAGTGTAATCTGCGTGCTACCAAAAACGACGATATCAGTTGTAGTCTCCAGCCTAGAGGATGGAAGACACGAAAAATGTGTAGTCGGGAAGTTAAGTGATAATTTCTCGTCTTTCAGAGAAAACATTCTTATGTCCTGAATAGTTAATACAGCCACATGTAACGTATTTGTAAAAATTGGATATTTGACCAGAAAAGATGAGTGAGATTTAGGGACATTTTAAAGGAAAATATGATGGGAATTTTTGGAGCAGTGAAAGATGACATTAGTAGAAATGGATAATTAAACAAGATATAAAAAAATTGCGGTAAATATAATGAGTGAAATGTGTGGTGAACAAAAATAAACATTCCGAAATGTGGATATAGAGAAGAATGGAGCTTGTGAAATGGACAGACAGAATAAGAAATGAATCTGTGTTGGAAAGACTGGGCGAAGAAAGAATGATGCTGAAACTGATCAAGAAGAGAAAAAGAAATTGATTGGTTCACTGGCTGAGAAGAAACTGCCAAGTGAAGGATGCGCTGAAAGGAATTGTGAACGAGAGAAGAGTTCGGGACAGAAGAAGATATTAGGTGATAGATGACATTAAGATATATGGATCATATGAGGAGACAAAGAGGAAGGCAGAAAATAGGAAAGATTGGAGAATGCTAGGTTTGCCATGAAAGATCCTCCCTTGGGCATAAAACTATGAATGAAATGAAAAATGACATTGCAGAGGGTCTCTTTCCGAATACTCCCGTTTCCCTCTTTCATTCCACCAACACTCCACTTCTCCCTACTCTAAAAGGAATTTCAAGTAATGCATATCGAGTCCTCTGTTTCATTTCGCCAAAATATCACCTCACTATGACCAATTTCACGGACGCTAGGTAACCTTGCAGTTGATACAGCATCTTTAAACAATCGAGAATAAAGAACATAATATCAGATAGTTTGCCGGAAATAGAATCTACCATTCCATTACTTTGATTTTTTTGAGAAACAATAAGATTCTAGTAAATTGTTTACATATAGTACTGTATGTAAAACTTTCCTGTTACCTCGGACTGGCTTAACTAGTAAATCTTTACTGACATGTTTTATTTTACAAGTTACTAAGTTAAGCGAGTAATTTTTTTTTATTGAATCAGTCTATAACTTGTTATTATTCACAAAAATAGCCTAATATTAGACATGTTTTGTCTTCATGTTTCAATTTGACAAATGTTTTTGACTATGAAATAGTCATTTTCAGGTCTCTGTATTATTTATCATACTTATACTTATACTCTGACATATAATGCTTTCAAAGAGTTTCGTGTATGTAAATACGAATAAGTTGATAATTTTTGACGACATAAATAGATTTACATTAAACCAGTTAAGAGACTAAAATATGTTAAAATTATGAATGTACATTAAATTTATATTTAAAGTACAAAATTACCACGCGAACCCACGCCTTTAAACTTTGTGTGAATCTCTATGTTATTGAATAATTTCTAGGTAAAAATTGTTCCGGGGCCAGATATCGAACCCGGGACCTTTGGTTTAACGTACCAACGCTCTACCAACTGAGCTACCCGGGAACTCTACCAGACACCGATCCAATTTTTCCTTCTATATCCACAGACCTCAACCAACGTTGAGTGCACACTAACTGTGTGACTTAAATTGTGGTTTTCTGTTAACAAACAGTGACGTGTATTATGCAAATCAAGCTTTCAGGTATAACTCCATGTAAAGTTGATTTGAATAATTTCGATGGAAAAATTGTTCCGGGGCCAGATATCGAACCCGGGACCTTTGGTTTAACGTACCAACGCTCTACCAACTGAGCTACCCGGGAACTCTACCAGACACCGATCCAATTTTTCCTTCTATATCCACAGACCTCAACCAACGTTGAGTGCACACTAACTGTGTGACTTAAATTGTGGTTTTCTGTTAACAAACAGTGACGTGTATTATGCAAATCAAGCTTTCAGGTATAACTCCATGTAAAGTTGATTTGAATAATTTCGATGGAAAAATTGTTCCGGGGCCAGATATCAAACCCGGGACCTTTGGTTTAACGTACCAACGCTCTACCAACTGAGCTACCCGGGAACTCTACCAGACACCGATCCAATTTTTCCCTCTATATCCACAGACCTCAAAGTGGGCTGACAACCGTCAAGCAACCAACTTCGAGTGCACACTAACTCTGTGTGACTTAAATTGTGGTTTTCTGTTAACGAACAGTGACGTGTATTATGCAAATCAATCGGTTATTATACGGTTAAAGTTAGTTTATAAATTATGGCCTACAATATCTTTGCTTTAAGCCATCGACATCGTCCTGCTGATTCCCTCGTTGTTGCATATATCTGGGGCCTATTCCACGATTCAACTTTGCAATTTCGCAGAATTTAAATGTTCACTTTTCAATTTTTTGAAAAGTGAAAAGTGTTTCTGTTCCGTCATGAATTTCATTTCATTCTGCAAAGTCTTTGTAAATCAGTAGTCAATGCAGCTCCATGTTTCTAGCCAGTGAAGACATATTATGAGTAATAAATTGTTCTTTAGATGACAGCGATAAACTTGTTTTTGGCTCTAGAATAGGCCCAATTCTTTCAAGAATCTACATGACTCGGCATAATTGGAAAACAGAATTGAGGAAAACTTAGGTTATGGAAATGTATCCTGTTTCATATACTCTTTTTTGAGCCCACTTATTAATACATTTTCTCTTGTCATAATTTTTCTCTAAATTATTTTGAATCCAAAGCAAATGTATACTGAATATAATGCATTTTATTCTTACTTGTAAAGAGACTTGGTTCTTTGCAAAAATCTTTTTCACTTTTCAGCATATAAATGTACAGTTTTCAAAATTATTAATGGTGGGACAAAGTAATAATACATATAACAAGTTCCTCTACTTTTTCTTTTCACTTTTTTTTAAATAATTTATTGATCGATCACCGCATTTAGCGCTATACAGATCATTTCTAAATAAAATATAAATACAATACATGACACTGAATTGAGGGCAGCCTAGATTGGGCTCCTCAATGAACAAAAATAATTGTTAATAAATTATTTACATAGGTTGATGTGATGATAAATTTTGATTATAATATGAGGTCCATTGGAAGTCGGCTCTTGATTCTGGTGGGAAATGTGGACTTCCTTCCGAGAGAGTAGTGGACGGCGCCTGGAACATTTTCTAGGTTGTTATAGAACTTCTTAGCTTGTGAATGAATAAACTGTTTAATTGTGTCAATTCCTGTTTCTCTGTGTAGTTGGCTGTTACGGACAAACCAAGAGAATTGAGTGAAATTCGTAGGACTTTATTTTGAAATGACTGGATGTGTTTAATTTCACTTATTGCAGCTCCTCCCCAGACAGGACAGGCGTAAAGCAGTAGAGGTCGTAATAGAGATGTGTAAAGTAGCTTTAGAGATGATTTCTTGTTGAGGAGGGATATAATTTAGCGAGTCTTGAGTAGGCCAATTTAAGTTTGTTGTTGATGTGACAGACGGCGATCTAAGTGCACTCCAAGATATCTTACAGCTTCATCCTTTGGTTTCCACGGTATCACGTTGGTTGAAAGATTTATGCATGGAGGATTAGCAGGACGACACAAAGTAAATATCATTGCTTTGCATTTATTGTAGTTCAGTGCGATGCGCCGATTTTCAAGCCAAGGGCATATGATGTGTAAGGCTTCCTGAAGGTGATTTGAGGCTATGTTAATGTTGCGATGGGTTGCATAAATAGCTGTATCGTCTGCATACACAGCAATTTGTGCAGTTGGTGTTGCTAGCTTTTCACTTTGCGAACCAATTTTGAAAAATGATGGTGGAACAGAAACTGTAATGAAAAGTGCAAAGTGCAAAGTTTAATGTAATTGTGGAATGGACCAGGAGTATTGGCTCCTACACCACTTATCTCTCGTCCTAGCAACGGTTCATTGTGCTGAGTAAACAGTTTACCGAACGATGAAAGAGTAATGGAACGGAGAAAAATTCTCTCCGGCGCCGGGATTTGAACCCGGGTTTTCAGCTCTACGTGCTGAAGCTTTATCCACTAAGCCACACCGCATACAATCCCGACGTCGGACAGAATTGTCTCTGATTGAGTTCCAACTCTTGGGTTCCCTCTAGTGGCCGCCCTCTGCACTACGTCATAGATGTCTATGAACATAGGACCGAAGTCCACACATGTGCTGAGGTGCACTCGTTAAGAGTGACTAGTTGGCCGGGATCCGACGGAATAAGCGCCGTCTTAAATCACTTTGTGATTTACGCATATCATATATTATTTCAATGTACCGAAGTACATATGCCGACCACACCACCTCATTCTAGTGCCGAGGTCATGGAAAGCATGGGGCTCTACCTCCATGCCCCCCAAGTGCCTTCATGGCATGTTACGGGGATACCTTTACCTTTACCTTTTTTACCGAAGTACATATGATATTTCCATGCAGATATTCTGCGTCATCATACGATGAAAGAATAATGGAACGGAGAAAAATTCTCTCCGGCGCTGGGATTTGAACCCGGGTTTTCAGCTCTACGTGCTGATGCTTTATCCACTAAGCCACACCGCATAGAACCCCGACGTCGGACAGAATTGTCTCTGATTGAGTTCCAACTCTTGGGTTCCCTCTAGTGGCCGCCCTCTGCACTACGTCATAGATGTCTATGAACATAGGACCGAAGTCCACACATGTGCTGAGGTGCACTCGTTAAAAGTGACTAGTTGGCCGGGATCCGACGCAATAAGCGCCGTCTTAAATCACGAAGTGATTTACGCATATCATATATATTATTTCAATGTACCGAAGTACATATGATATTTCCATGCAGATATTCTGCGTCATCATACGATGAAAGAGTAATGGAACGGAGAAAAATTCTCTCCGGCGCCGGGATTTGAACCCGGGTTTTCAGCTCTACGTGCTGATGCTTTATCCACTAAGCCACACCGGATACCACCCCGACGTCGGACAGAATTGTCTCTGATTGAGTTCCAACTCTTGGGTTCCCTCTAGTGGCCGCCCTCTGCACTACGTCATAGATGTCTATGAACATAGGACCGAAGTCCACACATGTGCTGAGGTGCACTCGTTAAGAGTGACTAGTTGGCCGGGATCCGACGGAATAAGCGCCGTCTTAAATCACTTCGTGATTTACGCATATCATATATTATTTCAATGTACCGAAGTACATATGATATTTCCATACAGATATTCTGCGTCATCGTACATTGAAATAAGTTTACCGAACGCGAAAACTGAGAACATTCGTAGAATTTAAATGAGAAAATCACCGGAAATAGGACGTAACCTACTGAAACAAATGACGGGGAGACAATAGCTTGCAAGGGCTGGACAGAGGCGCCTTGCACCTTCTTATCTCCGTGGGGTCGTTCGCCGGTATCAGCCGACTACAGTTTTAATGAGTTTTTTCTCCCCGTCCCCGGCTGGTTTGGCCAGTAGGTGAGTATGGCGCTGGATCCGCGTGATGTGGAGCGGCCCGGGCCGTGCGTGGAAGGCGTTACACGGAGCACCTCGGTGCCGTGCCAACGGCCCCGTTGAAGGACGCGCCTCGCCATTCGAAGAGGAAATCCAAACAAACCCTTATTGGTTCACCTGTCATTAACCTTGCTAAAAATATGTTTCGGCGATAAAAGGATGGCCTCCACATTCTCGTGAAGGCGCATCACCCGTCGGTTTAAATCTTTCCTGCGCTCGTCGTGTCTCTCTGAAGAGGATACATCAGCACTTGGAGCAAGTGTCGACAAATTGTTCTTAAATTGTATTAATTCAGTTCACAGTAGCGTCAGTTTTCCAGGTTGAAATTTCAAAGATTCCAACTGGAATTTAGGCCTGTTACTGATGATCGTACTCATGTTTCCTCCACAGTAATTCCAATATTCATCTACTAATGATCATACAAAACTTGCGACTGAATAAACTGTTTTTTCGTTTACTATTTGTGTCGTAGTTGATCCAGCGTCGTTAAATAACCAAGTAAAACAAAAAAAAAATACTATTTATCCATGACTATAACGAAAAACATGCCTTTACTAAACACTTTTGCGTTTGTAAAGTAGGCTTTTATTCAACATTACTTTATTTCACTAGTGAGATAAAGACTTTACCTCACAGTTCATTAGTATTTTCCTAGTACCCGGGTACACACGTATACTTCTTCATTGAACTATTACTCAAGAAGTTAATATATTAGTTACTAGATGTCACTACCTCTACTTCTTTATTACCATTTCTTAAATATACATACACTCAATCTCCTTCTCTTTTCTCTATCTGCTACGTCGTAATTTGTACATTACATCCATATCTAATATGCATCTTTTTAAAATTTTGTAATAATTTACCTTTTGGGATGCGAGGAGACTTCAACCTGCGAAGTTGGGTTTATGGGATTTTAAAACAACACGCGTTAGCCAACTGAGCTAAACAGACACGATGATTAATTAAGTTTTAATATTCCTCTTAAGTTTACAGAAGTAAAATGTGAAATTATTTTAATCACATTATTTCCGTGAAAACTTCAAAACAATCCCTGAAACTTCAAAAAGACGAAAATACACGTTTAAAGTGAAAAAATATATATTAAAATTATATAATTAATTATAATTTGTTATTTATCCAACGCCTTAGATACCATTCTTTACTAATCATTGCCTCCTACATCATGACCTACCTAGTAACGTATTGATTCTAAAATCCATGCCATGGTATGTGATTACATGACGACTTATTTTCAACATATTTTCTTTTATAAAACATAATTTTTCGTTATGGTCATGGATAAAATTACGTATGGTACTTGTGAGCGTGATCTTCATTGCGCTCGGCTGACGCCTCGTGCTTAAATCTTTCCACTCGTGCAATAAAGATGCACTTACCTCACAAGTACCATAAATAACTATTGTCCCTAGATGCCAGAGCATTATCTGCTCTTTCTTTTTCTAATTCCTCAGTTCCCGTATTTTTTCTCTTTTCATTTCTACTACGGTATTGTATATCTGTATTTTTTACATTTGTTATATTCCTATTCCCTGTTCATGAGTTTTATCTTTTTTTTTAATTTGTTGTTAACAATGTAAAACTTGTGTTCAGGTTTCTGCCCAGTGACAGTCCTGATTATATTGTATTTTATATTCTGTAGATTGGTTAGTTAATAACCCGACACACTCGCAATCACATTCATATTCGTACAAATTCCCAGACTCTAAACACCATGGGAACTTTCCTTCTTCAAGGAAAATTCCTCTAGATTTGAGCCCGAGAATCGAAAAAATATTAATAAAATAAACTAGCAGCATTAAAAAAAATATTAATAAAATACACTAGCAGCATTTCCCACAAAATAAATGCATAGAAACATGCAGGTACGTCATAAATACTTGCAGTAAAAATTTCATCCAGAGTGATTAATATTTGGCATAAGAAAGTTGGTGTTGTATCAACAAAAATGAACACAGAAAAATAGATTTGAAAATAAAATGAATATTTATGCAAATTAATATTCTCCTCCGCTATATTCATCTAGTAACTTCAGGGAGCCAACAAAAAGTTACTAGATTTGTAATCAGAAATTTTAAAAAAGAATTCTTCGATGAAAAACAATTTTGACAGCTCTTTAAATTCCACGCCCCCTTCCAGCCTTAATTTAAAAAGTGTAAAAATACGAGTATTTGTAATCAGAATTGACCTGAATCTATTTGGGGTATGAAAATATAAATTCTGAATAAGTGAAATAGCTAAAAAAAAAAATTTGGAAAAATTTTCATGATTTTCAGTGGAGTCTTCCCTTAAAAACCCATGTGCAATGCGACATATCAATTTGCACATACCTGATTCTATTTTTATACTAAACTGATGTTTCAAGTAAATACAGACGCTTACTAATTGCGAGGAATTATGGTGAGTTCGGGTTATTACATCATAGCAACTCTTACCTGTACAATACGGCTAACTGCTGTTCTTTTTATTTTACGAAATACTCATCTCTTTGCATCTTCTTACAGCTATTACACAGATGATTATTTTCGCCAAAAAGCAGGGTCAGTAATGTCGTACCATAGTGACAGGAGGCCTACTGAAGTCTGTAGCAGGTAATGCACTGGAATGTTATCTTATCATTTTCTTCAGATAACCCTGGCAGTATTGTTATCGTCCATTCACACCTTTGTAATCACGTAGGACGTGTCCATAGTAATTTTCAGTTCTAATTACGTCTGGAGTCTATTTCTATCACGTGTCTTACAAACTTTATCAAGAAGACTGCAAAAATGACATCACCCTCTTCATCGATTTCATAGCTGTGTGTCAAAACTCTCAGCGGCTATGGATCACAATGTGGAGGATGGATTATTTAAGACGCGATAAATTCCGTGGTATGGCTTTCCTCAGTAGGGAACTAGATCTACAGCCCGGGATATAGTTAGGGCTTTGCAGCATTAAAGAGAACTGTCCTTGATTGAAAAGTCTTTTGGCAAAATAATGAGCCATTTATCCTCGTCCCATCGAGCTGCCTGCTCAACGGAAGATGTCACTGTGTGCCAGAGAATACGGATAAATATCATGTCAGATCGTGATATTGTAGGTATTTTTCTGTCCAATAGCAGGTCCTTTAACTTTATATTCGTCCCGACTTTATGAGGGGCTCATAGATTTCGAAAAGCGTAGACTACTTAGAGACTTTTCCAGAGTGCACTATAAGCGGTGGGTCCACATTGCACTCGTAATTAATTATATTAATATTTATTAAACTTTGGTTTGTTTTGATTAATTTATATTATTATATATATTATGGATATTATACGTCTCAAAATATTTAATACTTTTTTAACACTCTTTACTCTATCTATCTATCTATCTATCTATCTATCTATCTATCTATCTATCTATCTATCTATCTATCTATCTAATCTATCTATCTATCTATCTATCTATCTATCTATCTATCTATCTATCTATCTATCTATCTATCTATCTATCTATCTATCTATCTATCTATCTACCTGCCTGTCTGTCTGTCCATCCGTCAGTCCGTCCGTCTGTCCATCTCTCTGTCTGTCTGTCTGTCTATCTATCTATCTGTCTGTCTGTCTGTCTGTCTGTCTGTCTGTCTATCTATCTATCTATTATCTGTCTGTCTGACTGTCTATCTATCTATCTATCTATCTATCTATCTATCTATCTATCTATCTATCTATCTATCTATCTATCTATCTATCTATCTATCTATCTATCTATCTATCTATCTATCTATCTATCTATCTATCTATCTATCTATCTATCTATCTATCTACCTGTCTGTCTGTCTGTTGTCTGTCCAACCTTCCGTCCGTCCGTCCGTCTCTGTCTTTCTGTCTGTCTCTGTCCGTCCGTCCGTCTGTCCATCTTTCTGTCTGTCTATCTATCTATCTATCTATCTATCTATCTATCTATCTATCTATCTATCTATCTATCTATCTATCTACCTAGCTATCTATCTATCTATCTATCTATCTATCTATCTATCTATCTATCTATCTATCTATCTATCTATCTATCTATCTATCTATCTATCTATCTATCTATCTATCTATATATCTATCTATCTACCTGTCTGTCTGCCTGTTGTCTGTCCAACCGTCCGTCCGTCCGTCTCTGTCTTTCTGTCTGTCTATCTGTCCGTCCGTCCGTCTGTCCATCTTTCTGTCTGTCTATCTATCTATCTATCTATCTATCTATCTATCTAGCTACCTAGCTATCTATCTATCTATCTATCTATCTATCTATCTATCTATCTATCTATCTAGCTACCTAGCTATCTATCTATCTATCTATCTATCTATCTATCTATCTATCTATCTATCTATCTATCTATCTATCTATCTATCTATCTATCTATCTATCTATCTATCTATCTATCTATCTATATCTATCTATCTATCTATCTATCTATCTATCTATCTATCTATATCTATCTATCTATCTATCTATCTATCTATCTATCTATCTATCTATCTATCTATCTATCTATCTATCTATATCTATCTATCTATCTATCTATCTATCTATCTATCTATCTATCTATCTATCTATCTGTCTATCTATATCTGTCTGTCTGTCTGTCTGTCTGTCTGTCTGTCTGTCTATCTATCTATCTATCTATCTATCTATCTATCTATCTATCTATCTATCTATCTATCTATCTATCTATCTATCTATCTATCTATCTATCTATCTATCTATCTATCTATCTATCTATCTATGTCCCAATTACAATAGACAATACAGATATTTGTTCAAAACATAGATAACATGAAAAAGAGATAAAGAAATACAAATGCAAGATACAAGTATAAATACAATACAAATTAAAAATTAAAAAATAAAAAAAAAAACAGATTTTTTACCTTTCCGTGGCTAATTCATTTAAATATCTCTTCACAATAGATACATTAAAAGTGTTGGGCACACAATGGAGGTATGAAACACTTTTCTTCACCTGTAGCTCACAAATCGATATCCTGTATAATAACATTTAATTCTACAAACAAGGGAAGCTCTGCGACGCCCTCATTTGTACGCCCTGAGGCCCCGCACGGGAAGTGTCGCTAATGAAGCGGCGTCCGCTGCTACTTCGCTCACAGGACAACAAAAGGAAGCGCTGAAACGGAAACAGAACATTTCCTTGTAACGAAACTCTCGTTCGTCAATTAAAAGGATATGTTACGTGCCCACTGATCAGAACTCAGCGTGAAGTGTGTGTCTCTAATATGAGCGGTAGACTTATGTTATGTCATTGAAGAGAACCTGGTTGGCGTGATGTAAACTACTTTCGAATAATAGAAATATTAACTAGATAACTGCATTAAAAATGGAGATATGCATAATAAAAATTTTAAAAAGTAACTTGTAATATCATCTTTGTGAATTTATTATCTGGCCTTCCATGTAATTTTAAACATTTAGCTTTGAATTGTATTATTTGAAGTAGTATCTCGAATATCACTTACTTACTTACTTACTTACTGGCTTTTAAGGAACCCGGAGGTTCATTGCCGCCCTCACATAAGCCCGCCATCTGTCCCTATCCTATGCAAGATTAATCCAGTCTCTATCATCATATCCCACCTCCCTCAAACCCATTTTAATATTATCTTCCCATCTACGTCTCGGTCTCCCAAAAGGTCTTTTTCTCTCCGCCCTCCAACTTACACTCTATATGCATTTCTGGATTCGCCCATACGTGCTACATGCCCTGCCCATCTCAAATGTCTGGATTTAATGTTCCTAATTATGTCAGGTGAAGAATACAATGCGTGCAGTTCTGCGTTGTGTAACTTTCTGCATTCTCCTGTAACTTCATCCCTCTTACCCCAAATATTTTCCTAAGCACCTTATTCTCAAACACCCTTAACCTATGTTCCTCTCTCAAAGTGAGAGTTCAAGTTTCACAACCATAAACAACAACCGGTAATATAACTGTTTTATAAATTCTAACTTTCAGATTTTTTGACAGCAGACTGGATGACAAAAGCTTCTCAGCCGAATAATAACAGGCATTTCCCATATTTATTCTGTGTTTAATTTCCTCCCGAGTATCATTTATATTTGTTACTGTTGCTCCCAGGTATTTGAATTTTTTCACCTCTTCAAAGGATAAATTTCCAATTTTTATATTTCCATTTCGTACAATTTTCTCGTCACGAGACATAATGATATACTTTGTCTTTTCAGGATTTACTTCCAAACCTATCTAAAAACATATGCATAGTAAAAATGTTAAAAAGTAACTTGTAATATCAACTTTGTGAATTTATTAATATCTGACTTGCCATGTAATTTTAAACATTTCGCTTTGAATTATATTATTTGAATTAGTATCTTGAGTATCATACAAGCTTTAATTCATGCTGTGCTTTAAAATATAGGGTATTTGGTAGTATAAGTTTGACTTCTAATTTCACTTTTTAAGTATCTGAAGTACTGTAGGCCTATAATTTTAGTAGTATTAAATATGTTGTGGGGAGGGTTCGGTAATTGCTTATATTAAATATTTTTCTTGATTTATATTAACTTTATAACGCTTTCAATTCTTGAACTATGATAGTGTTAAGGTAATGTACCATAAATACGCCTACCTCGTGGTCTGTACTGGCGTCTTCTATAACCTTCATCATACTTCTAAGGACAGAAATCATACAATAATTACTCAAGCGTAGCGAATTCTTCTTCAAGCTTCATGTAATTCTGTTAATTGTGTGCGATTCTGCAATTAGGATGTCCTGGGTTTGGAGGAGCAGGTACAGGATTCCGTCAATTGAATGCGGTGACTTTGCAAAACATGGAAAGAAACATCTGCTCTGTCAGTTTGCACTGGCCATATTATCCCTTATTCATTATCTCGAATAGGTACTACATTTACGTATTATTGTCACATCATTACTTCTAATCTATGATTTCATGGTGATACTTATAAAATTAAAACCATGAGTAAAATAAAACGGAATTACAAAATGTATATCAGTCATAACCTTAGTCTACTATTCACAACCAGAATTATTATTATTATTATTATTATTATTATTATTATTATTATTATTATTATTATTATTATTATTACTACTACTACTACTACTACTACTACTACTACTACTACTACTACTACATGGAGAATACCGTGGAGAAGTCAGCTAGTCATAGTGCAATGCCAGTCCATCAACGCGTGGCTATAAATGTCGCACATATGCGTGCAAGGAGCTAGAGGTGGGGGAATGAGGCAAGTGTTTGAGCAGTAAATACATTTATTCCCTTTTCCATGTGCTACAAACAATGTGGCACCGGGACTCGTGCTAGCAATCAGAGCGCAGGGTAGTTAATTATTAACCTCTCTTATGTAAATCAACAAATTTATAAGTATACGTAACAAAACAGATTAATTATATTATAGGCTCTACGAGTAGTTGATCGAAACGATCCAAGTTCTTAAGGTCTCTGCAATTGTCGCTGGACTACTAAAGGAAAATTTGCATGAGGTCCAATGAAGTGATAGGGGGTAATGAACTAAAGAAAAATCTGTGTGACGTAATGAACTGGTAGGTGATAATGGGCTATATATATATATATATATATATATATATATATATATATAAATTATGTGAAATTATAGGAAACACTGGATTGAAGGAAAATGTATAATTAAGTGATAGGGATACTGAAGTAAAAGAAAAAAAACTGGATTAAAGGAAAATGATTACGAGACCCAATAAAGTGGTAGAGGATATTGGACTAACGAAAAATCTATGTGATGTAATAAACTGATAGGTGGTACTGGACTAAAGAAAGTATAGGGCCTATATGAAGTCCACCGAAGTGACAAGGGATACTGGAATAAAGAAATAATTGTGTGAAGTGATAGGATACTGGATTAAAGGAAAATGTATACGAGGTCCAATGAAGTGATAGGGGATTCTGAACTAAAAGAAAAAAATGTATGTGGTCGAATGAAGTGAGAGGGGGATACCGAATTAAAGGAAAATATATAGTATATCAAGTGATAGGGGACACTGATTAAAGGAAAATGTATAATTATGTGGTCCAATGAAGTGATAGAGTATACTGAACTAAAAGAAAAAAATGTATGTGTTCCAAGAAGTGAGAAGGTATACTGAACTAAAAGAAAAAATGTATGTGTTCCAAGAAGTGATATGGTATACTGAACTAAAAGAAAAAATGTATGTGGTCCAGTGAAGTGATAGGGTATACTGAACTAAAAGAAAAATTGTATGTGTTCCAAGAAGTGATAGGGTATACTGAACTAAAAGAAAAAAATGTATGTGTTTCAAGAAGTGAGAAGGGATACTGAACTAAAAGAAAAAAAATGTGTGTGTTCCAAGAAGTGAGAAGGGATACTGAACTAAAAGAAAAAAATGTATGTGGTCGAACGAAGTGATAGGGTATACTGAACTAAAAGAAAAAATGTATGTGGTCCAATGAAGTGATAGGGTATACTGAACTGAAAGAAAAAAATGTATGTGGTCCAATGAAGTGATAGGGTATACTGAACTAAAAGAAAAAAATGTATGTGGTCCAATGAAGTGATAGGGTATACTGAACTAAAAGAAAAAAATGTATGTGGTCCAAGAAGTGATACGGTATACTGAACTAAAAAAAATGTATGTGGTCCAATGAAGTGAGACGGGATACTGAACTAAAAGAAAAAATGTATGTGGTCCAATGAAGTGATAGGGTATACTGAACTGAAAGAAAAAAATGTATGTGGTCCAAGAAGTGATAGGGTATACTGAACTGAAAGAAAAAATGTATGTGGTCCAAGAAGTGATAGGGTATAGTGAACTGAAAGAAAAAAATGTATGTGGTCCAAGAAGTGATAGGGTATACTGAACTGAAAGAAAAAAATGTATGTGGTCCAAGAAGTGATAGGGTATAGTGAACTGAAAGAAAAAAATGTATGTGGTCCAAGAAGTGATAGGGTATACTGAACTGAAAGAAAAAATGTATGTGGTCCAGTGAAGTGAGAAGGAATACTGAACTAAAAGAAAAAAATGTATGTGTTCCAAGAAGTGATAGGGTATACTGAACTAAAAGAAAAAATGTATGTGTTCCAAGAAGTGATAGGGTATACTGAACTAAAAGAAAAAAATGTATGTGGTCCAATGAAGTGATAGGGTATACTGAACTGAAAGAAAAAAATGTATGTGGTCCAATGAAGTGAGAAGGGATACTGAACTGAAAGAAAAAAATGTATGTGGTCCAATGAAGTGAGAAGGGAACTGAACTGAAGGAAAATCTAAATGAAGTGATAGGCGACACTGAATTAAAGGAAAATCTATAGCCTATGCGTTCCAATGAAATTATAGGGGACACTGGACTAAAGGAAAATCTAAATGAAGTGACTGAAGTGATAACAGGCACTGCACTATAAAAAAAAATTATGTGAGAGTCAGTTAAGTAATAGGGAACATTTGACTACAAAAGAAAATTGTGTGAGGTCCAATGAAGCTATAAGAGGCCAATTTCAGACCGCCTAAAATAATGGTGGCGGAGTAATGGTGATGGTGGTGGTGGTAGTGGTATTAGAAGCAAGTTCGTGTGATGGAATCTAACCTGTACATGTTGTACCAATTAGCAAATAAAAATTTAAAGGAAATATTGGCCATGTTGGAAAAAAATAATTCCTCATTGTTGCTTCAGCAAATTTTCCATAATATCTGACTAAACTTTCTGCATTTCAGCCGTGTGTTGATTCTCCGATCATGACGTTAACCTACTGTGAACTCAGGCCACTACGGAACAAAGATAGTCGCTGTTCTGCTTTGCTGGACTTGTACTATTTACTGCGTATGTCGGTCGTCATAAAACCTTGCCTTCGTTTAAACATCGGAACTTCCATTTCTAACTAACAAGCCTAATTACACCCAGATTGCAAAATAATTATACATGTTAATACTTCTTTTTATACACACATGCTTACATACCGGGTGTTTCTTAACATGCCGAATACACCTCAGGGACAGGTTCAAGACCACAACGTAAGAAGGAGAGATTATATAAAATGTTACCTAAATATCTTGGGTTCAGAGTTGCAGTGTTTCTGTGTTCTGATAAAATATACGCTTGTGCCTCGTTATTAGTCCTGTACAGCTCATTTCCTCCCGACTAAATCTTGTGCTGGTTCTTGAGTGCGTGTGCTGATGTTAGCATTTCGGGATCTCAGCATTGTTTACAGATGAAACCACAATCACTAGGAACGGTGTGCTTATCTTCCACAACACTCACAAAGTCCCCGCCCTGTTGCTGAATTAAAACACCCAACAACTGAGTATTTGCAAACGGGAAGGAACAATTTATTGTCCGTAATTTCATCATGCTCTTTTTATGACTGAGATATTTACGTGAGAATGCTACTCCTATTTTAAGGGCATATTTGAACACGTTCCTGGATGGAGTGTCACTTAGTGGGTGTTTCATGCCCTCTGTCACATTTTAGTCAAGTTTCTAGGAATTCTATGGATAAACAATTCCCAAATTATTGGTTTGGTCGTGGAGGACGCATTGTCTAGTCTGCATTCTTCTCAGACTTGATTTTATATTTCTGAGGTCATTAGAATTGAATACCAATTCAAAACGCTGAAATGCTTCGAATCGTTTCCACAAACACCTGAAAGGAATGAAGTCTATGTAATGTATATTGTATGCATGGATTCTTGTGTGTGTGTGTATGTATACAGGGTGATTCAAGAGGAAGTCCACACCTGTGGAGTAACGGTCAGCGCGTCTGGCCGCGAAACCAGGTGGCCCGGGTTCGAATCCCGGTCGGAGCAAGTTACCTGGTTGAGGTTTTTTCCGGGGTTTTCCCTCAACCCAATACGAGCAAATCCTGGGTAACTTTCGGTGCTGGACCCAGGACTCATTTCACCGGCATTATCACCTTCATTTCATTCAGACGCTAAATAACCTAGATGTTGATACGGCGTCGTAAAATAACCCAATAAAAAATTCACGAGGAAAGGTAAAAAATTTAGGATACGATATCTTAGGCCATTTTGAGTGAAAAAGTTCTTATGAACATAGGTCCGTTTTCGAACGATGGCGGAGCTAGATGCATTTTTTTTTTTTTTTGGTAAAACGTATCGACCCAATGTGAATCAGACGTTACCATAAGCTGCTGACGTGAGACAAGGTCACCGATCTGAATGAATGACGTAAGATTGTAATCTGCATTGTGAGCGATGTAGAGAAGAGAAGAGAAACAAACCGGACGGTGGGGCATTACAAATGTCACAACAAATACGCTATCACTTATCGGTTCACAGCAGTTCAGTCAGCTACCTACAGTACAGTAGTTATACAGGTACAGTTATCGGAAGTGTTAAGTTGTGTTTTTCAAGATGCCTTATAAATTTTCGATATTGTGTATGTTTATGGTTTGTGCGATGGAAGTATCTTGCATGCCGTCGCTGAATATGAACGACGCTTTCCGAACAGAAGGGTGCCATATCGAAGAGTATTTACTGTCTATGGGGTTGGATGAAAGACTTGGTATAGCAAAGGAAGGGGGAAACGAGAGAGGCGCTAATCGACCGTATTTTGGATGCGGCATAAGAACAGCCACGTGCAACTCTCCCGAGCGATGAGCGCGATTCACGCCCGAGCGCAACAGTGCATTGAAGCAGAAGGAGGTACCTTTGAAAATGTGCGAAAACATAGACCCCGACGTCTAGAATATTAGGTATGTATGCATACGTGAAGGTCGACCTGGTTGGCGAGTTGGTATAGCGCTGGCCTTCTATGCCCAAGGTTGCGGGTCGATGGCATTTAAGTGTGCTTAAATGCGACAGGCACATGTCAGTATATTTACTGGCATGTAAAAGAACTCCTGCGGGACAAAATTCCGGCACATCCGGCGACGCTGATATAACCTCTGAAGTTGCGAGCGTCGTTAAATAAAACATAACATACGTGAATATAAACTTTAAATTTGTCCGATATCTGTCTCTAAATGCGAGTTAGTACAATGGAATCTCAGAAGTTTTTGTGAAATCAAAGAGTCATATCTCCGTAACCGTTCGAAAACGGACCCATATTCATATGAACATTTTGACTCAGAATGACTTCAGAATTCACATCCCAAATTTTTTACCTTTACTCGTGGATCACCCTGTATAATTATGTATGTATGATATTGTATTATATTATACCTGTACACGTTCGCACATTGTTTTCATAACATTCCACATCTTCATCTTCCTATTTTACTGTCCTCATATTTTCTGGCACATCTTTTCCCGTTATTTCCGCATAAACTTTTCTCCAGATCTATTTTCATTATGATGAAAATTCACATGTTTGTTTGCAGCTTTTCTGGTCACTAATTTCCATAAATGCAGGCTGTTGTGTCATGACTACAAGAGCGTGCAGCGAAGTAGATCCAGATTAGCGCCTGGCTGCACCGCTCTAGTTGTGTTGATTGGTTATATATGCAAGTTTCCAGACGACCCCACCCTTCTCGGATTCTGCTCCACATTTCTACCCACAGTTCACTAACCCTTGCGATTTCTTTCTCACCAAGTAATATTGCTATTACGGATTTTTTCACCCACATTGCTGGTTAGGACCTACCTGCGGGAACCCCTGCGTACGGATTTAGAACGCGATTTTCAGTAAGTCAACGCACAAGCATTCAAGCTTCAGCTTTGTAGCCGGTGGCCGTTGGAGTACATCAGTTGCAGTGTTGACAGCTTGAAAGTTTGCCAGCCCTGCCGAGAGAGGAGAGCGACGGGAGAAGTTTTCCTCGTTTCTCACATGTAGGATCAGTTCCGGTTATGAAAGTTATGCGAATGAGGCTCCGTCAGAGTTTTGAACCCATAACCTAGAATGTGCACAAGGAGGCACCAGTCCTTTAGTCTTGCATATGAATAACAGATTAGAATATGGCGACGTAGGCCTACATGTACCTCGGTTAAAAATGTAGTAACAAAATTACGTTTGAGAAGTAACCGTAGTTAAAATGTAATTTACATGCACCATTCATAATCGCCAGTTATTTACACATGGTTAACTGACACCTCATTTAACCAGGGTAAAATCTGGCCGAAGACAATGGATTTCAAAGAATGATAAAATCATAGAATACGTTCCTCCTGGGAAGGAAATAAATTTGAGAGGAACGTAAAAGGAACTGTTCACTGATAGACGACTCCATATTCAGCATGATGCAAGGCATTGGGTAGTAAGAATAAAGCTCAAGTACTTTCTCAAGGTTTATACTTTTGAGTATGAGCACTTCCTATTATTATATACTCGTAACCACTAGAACGTACTCATTTTCGTAATAATAAAGACATTCTACCTAACGCGAATATATAGGCCTACTCATTTCTACAGCCTTCTTGATCGTTTAAAAGTTAGTATGTACTCGTGTTACCTATCCTCTTTGACCACATTGCACCGTGATGCTCAGTTTTTTTTTTTATAGACTTTCACATGCTATCCCATGTTGTAGTGGTTTATGTTTTGCGTTTTGTAAATTTTAATAATGGATAAATAAATAAATAAGTGAATAAATAAAACAAATAAATAAGTAAATAAATTAAATAATTAAACAAATTAAATTAAATAAATGAATAAATAAATAAGTAAATAAATAAATAAACATGAAAGAGAGAGTGAATCAGATAAGTGAGGTTAATAAAACAGGAAACAAGAAAATAGTACTGGGAAATCGTCATTACGGGATGTTGGATAGAGATTACAATCCATTTCTAGAATTCTAGTTATGCTAATTGTATTTTTTATTATGAAGCAGTTATATATATATAATTTTAAAGTTACAATTAATTGCATTTTGCAATTCAAATTTTATAAAATAAACTGTAATTGTTAATTATATTTAACAATACAGTCTAACCTTATAATTTGATAGTCATTCATATTTTTATAGTTTATGTTTTTTATGACGAACAAATACGTGTTTAACCAATTTCACATTCAATTTTATGAAGTGTTAAAAGCTTCTGAAGTTCACATCTTTTGCTGTATTTTTCCATCGTTCATAAATGATGCCATTTCTTTTAATTTAACTTCAAACTGAACACAAATCAACAAATATTCAGAATTGAGCCTGCTACGAACCATACTCAGAATAACATGAGAACGAACTTATAAATATGAGAATATACTAGCTTTTATTCTTATCAACCATGAGTATATATATTCAGTACAAGATGGACGCTTGAGTATATTCTATGCTTCCATCTTATTAGTATGTAATCAAAAATTAGTAGGTACTCAAATGTTTTTATTCTTACTAACAAGAGTATTTACTAAAAAAACGTCCACTATATACTATATACTCTTGTTTATTCGTACCACCCATTATCTTAATACAACACATTACATGCATCACATCCATGTAGGACGAAAATAAATCTCACTCCTTACCGAGAATCGAACCCGAAAACTCTGCCTGGTAGTCGGGTACGCCAGCACTTGAGTCGCTTCATAGAGTACTAGTTATAATTATAGTGGTATTCTAATTCCACGGGTGATTATAGCGTGACTCAAAACAAACAGATCTTTTCTAACGTAAATATTGACTCTGAAGTTGAAAACTCAGAATGCAAAAATTGTATTAAGAGGATGCTGTGAGTGATTCCCATTACCAGGTATCATTTTTTTCCTCGGTTTTTATTCGGCAGTACAATTACATGGCGAGTCTCCTCAGATAAATAGTGAATTCTTCTTTTCACATACAGGATGATTAAAAAAGTGAATCCGTTTTCAACCACATGATACGTGATATCGATTTGAGCAAAGGAATCTAGTCTGTTTGAATAGTTCATGATAAGCATGTTATACCTGCACAACGCACTGATTCTTAAGCGGGCTCTTGGAAGAAGTCAAACATAAAGAGGTCCAAAATTAAGTATGGGGAGAAAAAAATCAACCTCAATAAACAATTGAAAAAATCGCCACGAAATAACATACTTCTCAGTCTTGTGTACCATCAGCAAAAAGTCTCAACCCCAATATTGTTATCGGCAAATTTTGGACAGGATGGGCTCAAAGTAAATTCTTATAACTTTGTCAAAGTCTTCAGCTATACATGTGCTGCATTTTTTTCGTGTATTACTTTTTTGGACTGTTCCACGTTCCACATCCAGTAGGAAGTCATCATAGATGACATGCCTATTTTTGTTTTCATCCGTAGGCATACTTCTCTTTACGGAGAAATTATGAAATAATGACAGGGGAAACGGTAATACCCAGAGAAAATCTTCCTCAACATCGGCTTTGTCCACTTGTGCCCTCCGGTATAAAAAATCAATTATTTAGTCTAGCGTTTCTCAAACTGGGGGGGATAGTGGTGCCATATCAAGGGGGTCACTGAATAAAAATAACTACGTCTACAATAATAATAATAATAATAATAATAATAATAATAATAATAATAATAATAATAATCCGTGGCGTCACAGCCCTTGAAGAGCCCAGACCGACCAGCCGGCTGCTGGCCTCACGTTCACATGCCGAAGCAGAGGTGGACGATCATCCAACCAGAATGGAGGTATCGTGTAGTTAGCAAGATGATCCCCCAGCCGTTATAGCTGGCTTTCGTAACCGGATTTCGCTACCTATCGTAGCTCTCAAGTGCATCAAGATTGCTGGGTGGGCACCGGTCCCGTACACTGGCCGAAATTTCATGAGAAAATGTCTTCCCCCATGAGGACTTGAACCAGCGCGCATTCCGTAATGCGAGTCCTAGGCAGGATGCCTTAAACCACTACGCCACGGCGCAGGACTTACTTTTCCAATAGTAGTTTATAATATAAGAGAGTAAAATTATATTTTTTCCGCGAGTGAAAAGTTCAGCGCCCGAGCGAAGCCGAGGTTGATAATTTCCACGAGCGTATAAAATCAGTTTAGTCTCGTGTGCTATACATTGTTTTATCCATTACTAGTATCTAAATTTAATTTTAAATTGTACGTCTTTTCTTTTTGATGTGTTTTTGTGAATAAGTTATAAATGAATGAATGTATGGATATTATTTTTACTAACTAGCCGTACCCGTGCGCTCCGCTTCACCCGTTAGAAATAAATATAAAGTAATTACATAATTAAAATAGGACATTTGATCCAGGGAACATTCGTGCTTGATAGAAGGATAAATCCTTTAATATGTTACTTCATTTAAATTGTATTTAAAATATTAAAATGCGATCATCTTGATCCAGAGACACTCATTTGGTGCAATGACAATTCCTTTAACATGTTTCTTAATTGTTATTACCAATTATTTTTGGAAAAGCGAAAATTAACAAAAAAATTTTGGCTACAGATTTATTATTATGTTTATATTATATTATATTATGAAAAAGTGTGTTGATAACGGATGTACTCGAATTAGAAAGTTTTTAATTTGTTGTGGGAGCTCTTGAATCTCAGGAGGAACAACTTTTACAACAGCGCAACATAATCTGCTTGGCTCATTACCCAATTTTTTTGCATTGCATTTATTGCATATGTATTTTATGTATTTTAACACGATTCAATTGAGCATAGTTAAAATTTGAATTATAAAAAAATGGATTGCTAAGCTAACGTACTATTACTCCATACTAAATCAATACACTCTCGTTGTTCGTTAATTCTCTGAGATAAAAATGAATATGTTCATAAACATTATTATAAGAAATAGAGGAAATGAATATACAGAATAGCCTATCAAGTTTTCTGTGCATAAGAAGCTATTTTAATCTTACCTGTCCTCAATTCACTCAGAAGTTACTGTAATAACATTATAGCATTATGTCCATCCAGAGAAACTACACTTTCCAATGATGAAATAATAATTAATTATACAAATCGGTTAATTTAGCTTCTGATATTACTTCATACAAACACAGAAACATTGTCTGTAGGCTATGTTTCATAGCTTTCGATTGTTGTGTCCAAGGCCCCTTATAGACGAAGTCATTTGTTTTTTATTTCAATACACCGCCTTAGATGGCAGTTATTTTAATTTTGAAACTCATTTATCTCATTAAATATCAGTCCTATCAAAATTTTTCAAAGAATAAAACTTATCAGAAATCATTTTTAAAGAAACTTTTATTATGTAACATATTTCACAAAAATCAATAATAAGCGAGATATTTCGATTTATTTAATTCAGGCCCCCTTATAACCTCCCTTTTAAATAACGTATTTTGAATGCCATATAGCCTATAATCTAAGTTACAACGAACTTAATTTATATTCCAATTTTCATCGAAATCGGTTCAGCCATTATCGCGTGAAAAGGTAACAAACATACAGACAGACATACAAACAAAAATTTAAAAAAAGGGATTTTCGGTTTCAGGGTGGTTAATTATATATGTTAGGACCAATTATTTTTGGAAAATCGAAAATTACCAGAAAAATTTCGACTACAGATTTATTATTAGCATAGATGTGTTGGTTGTCATGGAGAGAGTGATTTAAAATAACAAAATTAATTCATTGCTGAGAGTTAAAAATTTTTCATTCACTACTATGAATAAGGTCATTGTTTAGGTTGCTAAAGACGGCGAAATAAAGACCAGTTTAGATACCAGTCATGGATAAAAGTAATAAAATACATTTTCTGAGAAAATCAAATACATATTTTAAAAACACATTTATTGAACACACAGGTTTTACATTTATTAAAGACTACAATTCAAAGCCAATGTTTTTAATGTGAAGGATTTTTTTCATTTAAAAATTTGCCCATATGTGGATCCACATTAAAACACACAAAAACAATTTTTTTTTCAAGCTATAACAAACGATTCCTCCTTAATTTTCAATGCTAGCATAGAGTAAAAGACAAGATTTCTCTGACTAAATTTCCCTATTCATTTCGACGGGCAAGCCAAAACTTATCTAAATCTTCCAATGTTCTCCTAAATTGCGTAAATGTTTTGTCAGCTGAATGTAGTTAGTAAAGCTACTGTCACTACTACTACTACTACTACTACTACTACTACTACTACTACTACTACTACTACTACTACTACCACTATAAGGTATTGAATCTAATATATGAAAGAAAATTGAATTCCAGAAATGAGAATTTTACTTTCGGTGGCTGGAGAGATAATATTAAAGTTCAGATGATAAAGTGTACTGGATATACTATATTAAATTAATGTAAAAAATAAAAACTCAGAAATAAGACTAAAGTGCCAATTCTTTGACTGCTAATTAATAAAACCCCAAATCAGTACTGAATTTCAAAGCCAGAAAACACCAAGACATCAGATGCAGGAAAAAAAACCTGTGCTAGTGTTCTAGAAAATGGTAAAGCCGAAGATGACAACAATAAAATACGGATGCGAGGAAGAGTGTATGCCGTCGCTTGGAGACATCTGGTGTGACGCATTTGATTTATGATATAATCGACGTCTGAAAATTGCGACCCTTTTTTATATCACCCGAAAGTTATCCACACTCTAATACGACTAATACATCTGGATACGTTTTCTAGCACAACATTGAGCCGACTTGAATAGCAACGTTGTCAAAAACAACTGCATTAACTATACTTCAGTATACACTTGCAGAAAAAAATGTAAGCTTAAATTGGCAGGTAGAAAGTAACTTGACTTTTTCTTGTTCCAGGTCGTGCGGGCTGTAGACATTATTTCGAAACATTGACACAGAAAGTAAATGGCAAAGACAAGCATCGAACTCGGTGAGGAGAGAGACTTCAGCTTCACATAAATCATACACATAAAGAGCTGTAATACTTTCTGTCGGAAATTCCGTGTGCATTACTCAAATTTGTGAACTATCTCTGTGTATTCAAAGTGAAATGTTTTATGAGAAAATGCGAAGCTATGAAGATGGCATGTTTGCGTTACGAGTGTGGAAATTGTTTGGTCGTTCCATCATTTGGCGATGATATCCTCATTATAATTTACTTTCTTTAAGTATCATTTAAGGCATACGTATATCGATGTTCATTTCAAAACTTCACACGTTGGGTAATTTTAGATGTGCAAAGGACACGATTTTTGGGGAAAACATGTCGATTTAGTTTTCGGGGGAAGTTCAAAACCACTGCTCATTGAATTTTTTTGTTCCTCTCCTTTACCCCTACACCCACCCCACTTTTAAATTTCAAATTGCACCCCTATCCTCAGATACATAATTTTGAAAGGGATGATAAACCCTACCCGTGTACTACTACTACTACTACTGCTACTACTACTACTACTACTACTACTACTACTACTACTACTACTACTAATCTATACTAATAATAAATCTGTAGCCGAAACTTTTCTGGTATTTTTCGATTTTCCAAAAATAATTGGTCCTAACACATATAATTAACCACCCTGAAACCGAAAATCGTTTTTTTTTAAATGTTGTTTGTATGTCTGTCTGTCTGTCTGTATGTATGTTTGTTACCTTTTCACGCGATAATGGCTGAACGGATTTCGTTGAAAAGTGAAATATAAATTAAGTTCTTTGTACTTAGATTTTAAGCTATATGGCATTCAAAATACATTATTTAAAAGGGGGGTTATAAGGGGGCCTGAATTAAATAAATCGAAATATCTCGCTTATTATTGATTTTTGTGAAAAATGTTACATAACAAAAGTTTCTTTAAAAATAATTTGAGATAAGTTTTATTCTTTGAAAAATTTTGATAGGACTGATATTTAATGAGATAAATGAGTTTTAAAATTAAAATAACTGCCATCTAAGGCCGTGTAATGAATTAAAAAACAAATGACTTCGTCTATAAGGGGCCTTGGACAGCAACAATCGAAAGCTATTAAACATAGCCTACAAACAATGTTTCTGTGTTTGCATGAAGTAATATCAGAAGCTAAATTAACCGATTTGTATAATTAATTATTATTTCACCATTGGAAAGTGTAATTTCTCTAGATGGACATAATGCTATAATGTTATTACAGTAACGTCTGAGTAAATCGAGGACAGGTAAGATTAAAATAGCTTCTTATGCACAGAAAATTTGATAGGCTATTTTGTACATTCGTTTTCTGTATTTCTTAAAATAATATTTATGTACACTCATTTTAATCTCAGGAAATTAACGAACAACGAGAGTGTATTGATTTAGTATGCAGTAATAGTGCGTTAACTTAGCAATCCATTATTTTATAATTCAAATTTTAACTATGCTCAATTGAATCGTGTTAAAATACATAAAATATATATGCAATAAATGCAATGCAAAAAAAATTGGGTAATGAGCGAAGCAGATTATCTTGCGCTGTTGTAAAAGTTGTTCCCTGGATCAAACGTCCTATTTTAATTATGTAATTACTTTATATTTATTTCTAACAGGTGCAGCGGAGCGCACGGGTACGGCTAGTAATAATAATGATAATGATTATAATAATATGATCTGTGATACACAAAATGGGATGATATTCTTTGACCCAATTTGCGAATCTCCGGTTTCGAACTATTCAGGTCAAAACAAAGGATAATACCAAATGCAATCAAAGGTTCAAACCTTTGGAAAAGACCCGTGAAAACACAAACTTGTATTTTCAAGAGTGTAAACTCTATTTATTGTTTTGCGTTTTCTCTGTTTCGCCTTCAATTCGCCTCTTCAGCTAGAGAAGTGTGATGACAAAAATTCTGTCGACCACTACTCTAGGACAGAGTGGAGAAGGAAAGACCTCTAACGAGGAATTCCAAATTGTAGAATTTGACACACCTCCACAAATGCTGTTGCTTTGTCTTTTGACATTGCTTTGCAAATGATAAATATACATCTTGATTACACAACTTTTAACACTGTATCACTTCGGAATATGTATGATAAGACTTTCCTGTGTTAAATTTCAACGTACCTCGTTTATATGTTTCGACCTATTTATGGGTCATCTTCAGAACTGGTCGTTGTTGGTCTTGGCACCACTTGTTCTGTTTCCTGTGAGGGTGTGTTCCTGTGGTATAGTGTAGAGTCAAAGAGTGTGTGTGTTTTGAAGTTGAGTTGTGTGTTGAGAATATCGTTGGGGTGTGTTTTTGTGTGTCTGTATATTTCATATTGTTCTAGTGTGTTTAGTTTCTGGCTTTTTGGTTGGATGTGCAGTATTTCCATGTCTGTCTTGATGTCTCTGTGGATGTGGTTAGCATTTGTGATGTGTTCTGCATATGTGGAGGTTTTTGTAATTTTGTTATGGCTGTGATGTGTTCTTTGTAACGTGTTTGAAACGATCTGTCTGTCTGTCCTATGTAGAAGTTGTTGCAGGTGTTACATTTGAGTTTGTATACGCCTGTGTGGTTGTATTTGTTTGTGTTGTTTGTGTGTTGAGATGTTTTTGTAGAGTGTTATTTGTTCTGTATGCGATGTTGTAATTTAATTTCTTGAATGAGGTTGCAATTTTATGTGTGTTTTTGTTTTCGTATGTTAGTGTGATGTATTTTTTGTGTTCTTGCGTTTGTGTTGTATTCTTCTGTTTTTTGTGATTATGTTTTATCTTACGTATTATGTTGTCTATTATGTTAGGGTTGTATCCGTTTTCTTGTGCTATGTATTTGATTGTGTTCAGCTCTTCGTTGTAATCCTGTTGGTTCATTGGTATGTTGAGTAGTCTGTGTACCATTGTTCGGAATGCAGCTTGTTTGTGTTGTGTGGGGTGGTTGGATGTGTTGTGTATGTGTTGTTGTTGTTGTGGGTTTTCTGTATGTTCAGCATTAATTCTGACATCAAGATCATTGCTAATATCAACGTTCAGTATGCAATCCCTTCATCATAGAAGTTCAACATAATTCTCTTCATTAGGAAAATCATTACAAATAAAATAGATTATTCACCAAAAACTTCTATGTACACTCTTTGACTCTACACTATACTACAGCAACACACCCTCACAGGAAACAGAACAAGTGGCCCCAAGACCAACAACGACCAGTTCTGAAGATGACCCATAAATAGGTCGAAACACAGAAAGTCTTACCATACATATTCCGAAGTAATAAATGGTTTTATTTAAGCATGTCTTTTGAACAGTAGCTGCATAAAATGAACTATAAACAATAATGTAATTCCCAACAACACGATGCCAAATGACAAGCCGGCGAACATTTACAGGAGAACGTTCCTTTTCAATTTGGAAGTATTCTGATGCAGAAATTGAGGAGATGTAAGTAAGACATCAGTCAGCGTGGGAGATGAACCCAAAATAGCTGGAATGCAAGGCCAGCTCGGTGCCTCTATACACAATTGCTTTGAGCTGCACACTCTGAGCAATGAGCAGATTCTGACGTAGGCTATTCATTCTTCTTTATTATATCATTGCTGGGTTGCATCCCTTGCCTGTATTCATTGCAAAAAAATGTAATACAGTAAAACCTGTCTAAAGCGGCCATCTGAAATTATCTTGTAGAATGGCCGTTTTATCAGGTGACCGCTTGATTAAGGTTGTGGCTTTTGTGAATCAGTATGGAAATACTGAATTTCATTGACTGTTTACTACTGGGCGCGTACAACAATCGTGCATATTAATGTCAGCTTCTTCCATTCTTGCATCTAGATTTATTGTTAGACATGATTTCTCTCTCAAATTAACTTCACATTTCGTCTGAATCAACTGAATGAAAAGAAAAAAAATTCGTAGAAGTTGTTCCAAATAGAGAAAGATAGAAAGAGGGAAAAAAAAAAAAAAACTAAAAAATTTGAATGGTTATCTACTGAACCTAAAACATACTGTGACATTTTCGATAGAAAAATTCCGTGTTTCAATCCTTTAAAAACGAGTAAGAATTTATAGCTTTGCAGGATCAGATTGGAAAGTGACAAAAGAGTCATAAAACAGTAACCAACTAACCCCAAGATATGGAGGGTGTACTGTTGTACACTTAGCTATTGTTCTCGTGATATTGATTCCTGTCCTCTAATCATCGAAATAATTTCCTAGAGCTCCTTCAGTGGAGCAGCGTAACCCGGAGTGAGACTAGTGGCCAACAGGCTTGGAGCTCACATATTTAGTTTCTTGCAGCCCCGAACCCCTTGCAAGGACGCGTTGCGTACATTTTAAATTTGTCCTCCCAATTCACCTCTTTCAATTCAATAACCATCGAAAAAATAGATCAGACAGTATCCGTGAAAAGATTTTTTGTTGGACAGTGACTGTTGTCAGGTTCCAATCCAAATAGGCCCCGGCTGCTGGCCGGTGCATGAGGTGGCCACTAAATTTGTATTGATCTTATGGAAAATCCAATTGGTTCCTGAGAAAAATGGCCTTTTGGCCAGGTGGCCGTTTAAATAATGTGACCGCAAAGGCAGGTTTCACTGTATAATGTTACATTGTCTTACTTAATATATTCTTAAGTTTACAAAACTTATTTAGATGATTAAAATTAATCAAAGCTGTATTCTCGTTTATCCCAGATCTTGGCGTTTATTCTGGGCCTTGTTCTCGGTGTCTTAATTTTTCTAGTTTTGTTTTGATATTATAGCACATTACAAGAACTATGTCAAACGGAAAATAACATATAGGCTATACATATTTTTTGAAGAACTAATTCATAAATATGCTAAAATATGATAGGTCTTACTGGTTTTCAACTGCAACAGTTACACAGAATAGGCATATACGTTTTTGAACAAACGTTTGGTGACTGAAGTTCTGTTTTCTAACAAACCCATCTCATGTATGCTACATACCTGAGGAAGTGTATATTTTTGTTTCAGGTAAGTGCTGAGTCATTTTACGAGACATTCATCGTAGCTGAATTCGGTAAGTTCATCTTTTTACTTGCTATTTACCAATTGCGAAGTGTACTACCTTTCAATACGAAAGAAGAAACAGTATACAGGGTGAATCAAAATTAAACTGACAAACTTCCAGGAGCTGTAGAGGACACCCAACTAAAGAATTAGAGAAAGGAAACTAATGGTCAGAAAAAAATTGTTGACAGCATACCTAGAGTTAATTATTTTAATTTGAAAACGTATTTATGCTTTATCATCTTTCTTTTAACGTTACTTGTAACACTATTATAATTTAGTATTTTAACAAACCATAATAAAATTAGTTAGCAAGAAATCAAATACTGTAGAAATGTACATACAAAAGGCGCAAACCTATCAGGAATGTCTCAACTCATGGGCTGCAGCAACGACCCGTACACAAGATCTCCTGAAGCAATTGGAGTATGACAAACTTCGGTATTCATGTGACTCCACACAAAAAAGTCTAACGGACTTAAATCAGATGACCTAGCGGGCCTGGATACTGAACGACCACTCCCAAAAGCATTGTCAACGTATTCCAACCATTGCACTGTTTGGGTAGGTGGTTTGTAACCACAGTGACTTACGTTGTGTCCGAGCTGAGGTACAGTGTGTTGCATAATTCCTATAGGAAATGATTTTGCTGGACATTTTCATGTCTTACTGCTAAGAAACAAAGGGTTCCCGGCATATGGTTTACTACCTCAGATTAAGGCACCTACTTCAAATGATGTCTCCTATTAGTCATCACACTTTGTCGGTTGAATTTAAACTCACCCTGTATGTTAAATTTACAGTCGGAGTTTCAGTAGCTACTGTTTACGGCGCTTCTAATGCTCGCTAACACCTCAGTTTGTAAGAATGGACTTTCACATTGTTCCGTTATACATGGATATTCACGATGCATTTCGTCGATAACTTTATTAAACCTCCTGGGACAGTACAGGAGGAAGAAATAGCAATTTATGTAACTAGTGTATATTCTTGGTAATTATTTCACGAATGCAAATCAAGCTTTCAGGTATAACTCCCTGTAAAGTTGATTTCAATAATTTCGAAGGAAAAATTGTTCCGGGGCCGGACATCGAACCCGGGACCTTTGGTTGAACGTGCCAACGCTCTACCAACTGAGCTACCCGGGAACTCTACCACACAACGATCCAATTTTTCCCTCTATATCCACAGACTCAAAGTGGGCTGACAAACGTCAAGCAACCAACATTGAGTGCACACTAACTGTGTGACTTAAATTGTGGTTTTCTGTTAACGTGTATTATACTTGTCAGCCCACTTTGAGGTCTGTGGATATAGAGGGAAAAATTGGATCGGCGTCTGGTAGAGTTCCCGGGTAGCTCAGTTGGTAGATCGTTGGTACATTTAACCATAGGTCCCTGGTTCGATGCCCGGCCCCGGAACAATTTTTCCTTCAAAATTATTATTTCACGAATGTTTATAATGAAGATTATACACGAGTTACATACAACGTTTTATGCTAGCCTAGCATTAAAATATGTAAAAAAAAACTATTATAGATTTACAAAATGTAATGTTATGACGTAGTAGAGACATCAATACTGGATATGGCGTAATATATTGAATGGTTGCTAAGTAACCGTTTCTATGACAGTGTTACTTACTTCCAAATGGCTTTTAAGGAACCCGAAGGTTCATTGCCGCCCTCACATAAGCCCGCCATTGGTCCCTATCCTGTGCAAGATTAATCCAGTCTCTATCATCATATCTCACCTCCCTCAAATCTATTTTAATATTATCCTCCCATCTACGTCTCGGCCTCCCTAAAGGTCTTTTTCCCTCCGGCCTCCCAACTAACACTCTATATGCATTTCTGGATTCGCCCATACGTGCTACATGCCCTGCCCATCTCAAACGTTTGGATTTAATGTTCCTAATTATGTCAGGTGAAGAATACAATGCGTGCAGTTCTGTGTTGTGTAACTTTCTCCATTCTCCTGTAACTTCATCCCGCTTAGCCCCAAATATTTTCCTTAGCACCTTATTCTCAAACACCCTGAACCTATGTTCCTCTCTCAGAGTGAGAGTCCAAGTTTCACAACCATACAGAAGAACCGGTAATATAACTGTTTTATAAATTCTAACTTTCAGATTTTTGGACAGCAGACTGGATGATAAGAGCTTCTCAACCGAATAATAACACGCATTTCCCATATTTATTCTGCGTTTAATTTCCTCCTGAGTGTCATTTATATTTGTTACTGTTGCTCCAAGATATTTGAATTTTTCCACCCCTTCGAAGGATAAATCTCCAATTTTTATAGTTCCATTTCGTACAATATTTTGGTCACGAGACATAATCATGTACTTTGTCTTTTCGGGATTTACTTCCAAACCGATCGCTTTACTTGTTCTATGACAGTGTTATTTTGTTATTCTTTTGAAGCTTTTTTTGACAAGTTTAGTAAGTTGTTTACGTCAGGGAAAACGTAGCATAAGCAGATTATATAAAGCACGAGTTAAGCCTGTGATAGAGGGCTCCAGGCAAAATTTTTGTGTCGTTGTTCACGTTTGTTGAATTTCGACGCTAAATGAACTGCAATATGTGAAAGTTTGTGAATGAATACAAAGCAAGTGGAGAGTATTAATAGTGCTATGGGAATTATTTTAAATTACTTTTATGGACACTTCTATATAACATCCTCCTAAATGTAAAGCCTGTCGATCTTAGCTTCAAAATCTCCTTTATTTTCTGTTTAAAATCTCGCAGTCCTAAGTTACAAATGTGCCTCTGTTGTAAGTGTTAAAGTGGTTTACCTCCCTTAATTACACAGATTATTCAAGAGTTGGTAGAACGAAACATTACACGCTACATTTCAAGGATGCCCCCTCTCACTACTTTTATTCAATATATACAGTACATCAACTCCATCATCAGACATTGGCGACTAACAATTCATGGAAACATCCCGCTCTTCCGAAAATGTACTCTAGATACATTATTATATGCAGACGATCAGGTTCTTTTTGCTACAAATGAAGACGAGCTGCAATACTCAATACATCACCTGAATATAATAGCACAAAATTTCAATATGAAAATTTCCCCAGACAAACATCATGGCGTTCTAAGGTAAAGAGCCAGTTAGGAGTAAAATTTGCATTGGAACCCATACGGTAGAACAGGTAAACTCATTTAAATATATCGGTTATAATTTGACATATTTACCTGTTACTGATATATCTGAAAATATTCAACATTTTAATGGAGCCTTAAGAACCATCAACCAAGTTTTCACAACCACGAAAACCCAAAAACATACCAGGTTAAAAGCATATAAAGTTCTAGCAAGACCTGTCCTCATGTATGGTAGTGAGGCCTGGACTGTCCGAAACTCAGATGTTCAACGCCTAACAACTGCGGAAATGAGATTTCTAAGGAGGACTGCCGGCTACAGCTTGCTTGACCACAAAAGGAATGAACTAATTACAGAAGAATTGAAAATTACACTTATTTATGAACATCTCAACCACTATAGACAAAAACGGCTTAACCATGTCAATAGGATGGACCGTTCCAGACCCCCAAGACAAATTCTCCGCTATATACCACATGGAAGACGATCTTTGGGACGCCCCCTGAAAAGATGGACGGAGACCGTAACAGGCTACTAGGCCTAATACCTGCAAGGACGATGATGATGATTTCAATGTCAAGCAATTTATATTGTAAAAGATTCCCTTGTAAGTGTTTTTTCCGCCCCTAAATCCGTCGCCCACTGCAACACGGTAACCATTAGGCTTTCTTCGATACGCGCGCACGTGCGGGGGTGGGTGAGTGAACTTGGCGCAGGTGGTGAGGGATTAGCGCCTATCCGCGCGAGACGCATGTTGAGGCAGACCACGGCAAGTTTGAGGGGTCACTCAACTTGGGATGGCGCCACTCTCCGTCTGAATAGAGCCGCGCGCGATGACAGCCTATCAGTCATCCCTCAGTAAAGGGTATTGTCACGGCACCCATTGCTCTTGATTAAAAGTATCTACTCACGTACAAAAATGTATTTGCAGGCACTCCTGCATAACTGGTAAAAATTACATTACTTACTATCGTAGTGTGTGCGAGCTGCCCGTGAGTAGAGCTGCTGCCTCGTGCCATTCTGTTCCGCTGTGTGTCCAGGGATAATTCTGTAGCGAATATTGTACATTCCCAATAGGACTTGTAATTCTTGGTATGGTTTTGCTTTGGTGTTCCACAAGTTTTGCACTTTATCACAGCCTTCTATTTGAGGATCTTTTCAAATTCCTTTCCCTCTAATGGAATTTCAAATTCTTTAATTAAGGACATTCGGTTTACAGTTATCTATTTAACATTTTTGCCATCCCGGACAATTAAAGAATACTGCCCTCTTGACATTAATAATGATCTACGAAAATTTAATTGAAACAGAGACGAATTCAATATAATTAATATATATTTTTCTGAAATTGTTTTTCCGACGTGATCTGTTATGGCAGGCGGATCCATCCATCTATCGATCCATCTATCTATCTATCTATCTATCTATCTATCTATCTATCTATCTATCTATCTATCTATCTATCTATCTATCTATCTATCTATCTATCTATCTATCTATCTATCTATCTATCTATCTATCTATCTATCTATCTATCTATATCTACCTACCCACCCACCCACCCATCCATCCATCCATCGATCTATCTATCTATCTATCTATCTATCTATCTATCTATCTATCTATCTATCTATCTATCTATCTATCTATCTATCTATCTATCTATCTATCTATCTATCTATCTATCTATCTATCTATCTATCTATCTATCTATCTATCTATCTATCTATCTATCTATCTATCTATCTATCTATCTATCTATCTATCTATCTATCTATCTATCTATCTATATCTACCTACCCACCCACCCACCCATCCATCCATCCATCGATCTATCTATCTATCTATCTATCTATCTATCTATCTATCTATCTATCTATCTATCTATCTATCTATCTATCTATCTATCTATCTATCTATCTATCTATCTATCTATCTATCTATCTATCTATCTATCTATCTATCTATCTATCTATCTATCTATCTATCTATCTATCTATCTATCTATCTATCTATCTATCTATCTATCTATCTATCTATCTATCTATCTATCTATCTATCTATCTATATCTACCCACCCACCCATCCATCCATCCATCGATCTATCTATCTATCCACCCACCCACCCATCCATCCATCCATCCATCCATCCATCCATCCATCCATCCATCCATCTACCTATCTATCTATCTATCTATCTATCTATCTATCTATCTATCTATCTATCTATCTATCTATCTGTCTGTCTGTCTGTCTGTCTGTCTGTCTGTCTGTCTGTCTGTCTGTCTGTCTGTCTGTCTGTCTGTCTATCTATCTATCTATCTATCTATCTATCTATCTATCTATCTATCTATCTATCTATCTATCTATCTATCTATCTATCTATCTATCTATCTATCTATCTATCTATCTATCTATCTATCTATTCTGGTAGAGTTAAGGCCATCAGGCCTTCTCTTCCACACCACCAGAAATACAATACAACTACAAGAAAAATTATACATCAATGCAATAATATGTATTAATAATACACAGCAAATAAAATTAAGTAAAATTAAAATGTCGTTTCCACGCCCATCGCTGTTATTACTCGTACATTCATTACGCGGACACTGAGGAATTTTGTAATTAATTACTCTTTCACTATCGTAGTTAGTTGTAATAGAAGTCATGTCACACAACTCCGAAGATGTACTCGCAAATTTTTTCTGAAAGAACTTCCCCTGTTTCATTTTTAGTAACTCGGAAAAATGCTCTGTTTTCTTCTCGATCTTCCTCTTACTTTCTTGCCTAGTATTTTTCATATATTAACTAAAAAATGTTTTATCTCTCATTGTATTAAAAATGAACTTTATTTTTCTGAACCCATGGTTGTTTTTCTCTTACTATAAAATGAATTTTCATTCCATACGAATTGCATTGTTTCATTTCCTGATGTATTCTACGTAATACGGTCACAAGTAATATCGTCTGGTTTTATTTAGAGGTAATCGCCATTTTGAATTTTTCCATTTCAAATAAAGACAAGTAATACCAAATTTTATTAAAATCGTTGTATTTAATTTGAACTATTTCCAGATAAATTGACTCGTATGTGCAAAAAATGAATACAATCTATTTAGGAGAAATCTCTGTACAGAGAATATTTCTTTGAAAGTCTAGAAATCGAATTTTTTGCTTCTCCATAGAAACTACTCTTCATTCCAAATACAGTGATGCCATAAAAATAAATATCCTTTTAGAAGATGTATTAAATTGTTAATACTTAATAAGCAATATTTCCTGCAGACTAGAAAACATTACCTTTGATGTCAACTGAGAAAATATTTATTTTGTTACACGAAATGTCATGGTATATCCCTACTCGAAGTGAATACCAATCTTATCACAGTTGGTAGGTTGGCAACATGTGTATTCCTAACAAAATGGTACCGCTTTTAATCGTTAGAAACTATACTTGATTTAAAAGAACAAAACTAAAGTCTGTCACACCCAACACTATTAAACATAACATACATCAAATTTAAGTTAAAGCTTCGAATATGAACATAAAATTAATAACAAATACGTTACAGGATCCCTGAATAGCAAACTGTAATAATTAATTGTGTTCGTAACACACCCTGTGCTAGTTGTTTCTCAGAATTTAGAGGGCGAAGGTGACAACGGGTTTTGTTACCCATTCTTTTCCAAGTCTGTACCACCTGCACACAAGTTCGAGTAACGGGCTTCACCGATGGTGAACTTCGTGGAATTGTATCGTGATACGATTCGTCAGCAGGAAATATGCGAATAAAAAATACCTCAGTGAAGTAACAGGGATATTTTGCACATGCGATTTGGCTTCTTCCAATACTCCATCATGGTGTGACCTCATACCGTAGCTAAAGAACCGACAAGTTACCGGCTACCGTTGTCGTAGAACGTTCTAGATCTCGACTCAACCGACTCTGTGCATACTTATCCATTTCGTTTGCCCAAGTTATTGCTCTATTGCTCGTTAAGCAATATTTTGTTTGGACTGATGTAGTTCGCGTTTAATTTCCTCTCGACTGTCATTTCTTTACCTTAAAAATTCCACAATATAGATGTTTCGTAAAATATGTTAATTCTTGAATGCCACACAAAGTGGTCATAATACAGAATTTGATAATTTAATATATGTTAATATTTTAAATGGTTACGTTATCATATACTCTATGAACTGGAAAAAGATTTTTCTAAAAAAATTAAATTTCTTTATTTATAAAATGAATAATATTCATAATATTTTCAAACCTTTTCTTGTCCAAAACATACAAGAATCAAAACCTATAAAACATTGGCGAGACCTGTTCTCATGTATGGAAGTGAAGCTTGGACCATACGTAAATGTGAGGAGCACGAATCGCCGCCAATGAAATAAAATTTTAAAGAAGAATTGCGGGCTGTACTAAGTTAGACAAGAAAAAAAACTATATACTCGTATTTTGAAAGACTTAAAAATTGGTCGTATTTTACAGAAACTTCAAAATTATAGACAGAAGTGGAAATTCCATGTACTCAGAACGCCACCAACAAGAATACCACGACAATTAATAAATTATCTTTCTTCAGGAAAAAGATCTTTGAGCGTCCGCCAAAACGATGGAATGAGACCGCCAGGTCTAATACAGGGACATCATTTTCTTTTTACTTCAATTTTTATTGTACCTGAGTTTTTGAATGTACTTCACTCCCACCCCTTTTACTAATGAAGTTCAACCGTCCTCCACACAGATCCAAGACCGCATATATAGTCATAGTAGCCTTACGGTCATAGTAAACAGTACGTTCCAAAATATGTTCGCGGTTTCCAGTGACGAACGAGCTTTCAATATTGAATTATTTTCGCACAAGTACTGTTGTCCATTTGCCTACGTCGTATCCCGGTTTCCCCCACCAGCTTTTATTCGCCAGCTAGTGGCTGGGCTGTCTTAGCTCTTTTCTGAGAACATTAATTTCTGTTAGGAATTGGACGTCTACGTAATATTATACAACTGTTTAAAATAACTTAAATAAAAGAGCCTCGTTAAGTAATTAACTGTCACGTGATTTCCTCCCTTTCTACGACCGTACGACATAACCACTTGGACGGACAGTAGATAGCATGTCTGAGTAATTTTATCTTTTCGGATAGGGCAGAAGTGAAGATTGAATTTATAGTACGTAAGGTACTCTTTTATAGAGTAGGTACAGAATTATTTCAACATGAGTTACTAGTACGAAGGACGAAACTGGTAATTGGATTACGTACAATAGTCTATAGTGCGATAATATGCATATTAGAACTGAAGCCTATATCGAAATGAACGGCCACCATTTTCAAAAATGTGTTTAAATATCCATATTATGATTATTTTTCAATTTAACTTCATTCTCTATATTGTACACTAATGTGCTGTAGACAGTATAATATACACTGCATAATGAATACGTCCACATGGACAGCTCAGTTTGTGAGTAAAAACACTCATTGTTAATACTGTACTGTAGTTTGATTAAACAAAAACCTAATGAAAATGATCAAACTCAAAAGCGCAAAATTTCCTAGTTTACGTAAATGGATGAACTACTTTTCTTCCCTCCTATACCTAGTAAAGTGATTTGTTTGTACATTACGCCAGTATCATCGAAGTCCAGTCGTGGAAGAGGGTAGCAAACGGCGTTGATCCAGAGGTATAGCCAACTTAATATTAAAAATGTTAGTAAAAATAAAATGATGTCCCTGTACATGGCAGGAAGAAGAAGAAGTTATAAATTTGTATCTTACTGATTGTTAGATTTTATTAGAAACAGCAGCAGAGCACGTGGCCAGGAGAGCAGGAAATTCCTCCTCGCTTCACGAGGACTCCGCTTGCAGTTTTCGAACGTCCTCCGATACAGAACTCGGCTAACTGTTCCTCTGGAAATGGTGTCATGCATTTTATCGATCTACTCCACTGATGTCTGTGTAAATGAGTTTTTTGACAGCCCGTTAGGAAGTACGGTATCCTACTCGAGCCGAGGTCGGGCTTTGCTTTGTGTTCCCGTGTTGTGCATTGAACCCGCCACAGTCAAGTGGTTAGGGTTATGTGTGATTCGAAACGCTGCGAACTCGAATGCGATCTCCGGTGTTACCTCGGTTATTAAGATACTTCTCTTGTGTAACAGATCCTTTGAAATTAGTTTTACTTTATGAATATTATTAATTTTACTGTTTTGGCAGTAATCTCTGTAAATAGTACTCACGGTAAGGGAAATTACAGTAGAACTTGGTTATAGCGACCTCGTTTTGTGCGACACCTCGCCTATAACGTCAAATATTCTGTGGTCCCAACAAATTCCCCATAAGACATATGCTTTCCTACCTTGCTTAATACGAAAAACGCATATGCGTCTACCTCGCATATAACGTCATTTTCAACCTCAGTTTGAAATAAGATTTTCTAAGAACCAAAGTATCTTAAGAAATATTTTGTTGAAATCTGACCCTGACAAATTCTTTACAATCTCCTTCTGTCATAGACCTCTGGAATGCAGGCGGATCCCCCACCCCATTGTAACCTGCCGAATTCATGCGGTATTAGATCAGTTTCGACAGAAAGTTTTCACTAAGTGCACGCATTTTAACGCAGTATGGCCACTAAAAGAAGTGAGTGACGGTTTAGAAGTCATTAGAATTGTGAACATGTTCTATGAAGCTAGGGAAGGGAGCAGTGAAATTGCAACTGAAATTATGAACAGAGAACGTAATTTAGCCCTAGAAAGTGTGTATTGGGCAAGTAGAAGACAACAGAGTAAAATGACTGATTAGTTCACTTCGAAGTAAAGTAGTTTGGTGAGTACTGAACAAACTGTTTTAATACAGAATACTGTATTTATAATTGTAGGCCTATGTGTATTTTATTTTTGTTCATTGTAGGCTTAAAAGTCAATACATAAATCTAAAATAAGTCTAATTAAGTTTGTTATTTTTCATTTTCCACCTCACTAGATTGATAATGTGAATCTCGGTTACTACGACACTCGTTTATAATAACATAATTTTTAAGGTCCCTTGGATGTCGTTGTAACCAAGTTCTACTGTATTTGTGTTTGTAGTTTGTATTTTAATGTTCCATTCCACTTAACACTCTCCATTCTATTGAACCTGCTCCTCAACACCAGAAATTGGGAAAAGAGTTTGCCACTTTTTTTTTTTTTTTTTTTTTTTTTTTGCATAATGACTTAACGACATCATAATACCTTCTAAGGCAAGATGCATCTTCCTATAGAAGAGTGGGCCAAATACGATACAGGTACACCTAAATCCGTTGCGCTTAAGTGTTATTTCATTTGAAAAAGGTTCCAAGTCCTTTACTGTATACGGGCATGGCACCTCTATTGCTTAAATGAAATGTTACAGACAGTAACGTAAAACATTGAGTTATGCCATAAAACTGATTAAATAGGTCTATTATTATTCAATGTATGAGTATGTCTCGTGACGAGAATATTGTACGAAATGGAAATATAAAAATTAGAAATTTATCTTTAGAAGAGGTGGGAAAATTCAAATACCTGGGAGCAACAGTAACAAATATAAATGATACTCGGGAAGATATTAAACACAGAATAAATATGGGAAATGCCTGTTATTATTCGGTTGAGAAGGTTTTATCATCCAGTCTGCTGTCAAAGAATCTGAAAGTTAGAATTTATAAAACAGTTATATTACCGGTTGTTCTTTACGGTTGTGAAACTAGGACTCTCACTTTGAGAGAGGAACATAGGTTAAGGGTGTTTGAGAATAAGATTCTTAGGAAAATATTTGGGGCTAAGAGGGATGAAGTTACAGGGGAATGGAAAAAGTTACACAACACAGAACTTCACGCATTGTATTCTTCACCTGACATAATTAGGAACATTAAATCCAGACGTTTGGGCGAATCCAGAAATGCAAATAGAATGTTAGTTGGGAGGCCGGAGGGAAAAAGACCTTTGGGGAGGCCGAGACGTAGATGGGAAGATAATATTAAAATGGATTTTAGAGAGGTGGGATATGATGACAGAGTTTGGATTGATCTTGCTCAGGATAGGGACCAATGGCGGGTTTATGTGAGGACGGCAATGAACCTCCGGGTTCCTTCAAAGCCAGTAAGTAAGTAGTGTTATTCAATGTAAATATGGAATGCTACACTCAATCATTATAAAATATAAAAACCAGTTGATCCCAGAAAGGTGCTAAGTCCATGAACCTAATCACAAGGAAAATAATATTGTTTACCTGAAAAATTACAGTCATTCTAATAGTCCTCCTTCCACTGCATAGCACATTAGCATAAAATTACAGGTAAGTGTCAATACAAACAGTTTGCTTTACGATTATGTGAAAAGTCGCTCCAGGAGACTTGGCATCTTTTGCAGATTCCTGATAACTATCATTTCATGTCATTCAGACAATATACAAGCTGTACAAGCTTTGGTGATGCTGGATACACTGACTGGCATGATTACTAAGCATCAGAATTTGTAAGCCACGTCCTGTTCAAATAATCGTGTACAGACAAATGAAATGTCATACTCGAAAATTAAAAGCAAAAATAGGCCGGCTGACGTAAGGTAGGCTGCAAATGAAAAATCACTGTCGTTTTAGAACAACATTAATTTATTAAAGATGATTGAACTTAAATTAATTACCCGGTAGAGCAAAGAAATCTCCTTAATTATACAGGTTGTTTCCGAGGTGGTGTTACAAACTTTCAGGAATGATGGCGAAGGGCACATGTATCAATTTGAGATAAGGAACCCTGGTCCGGAAATAACAGAGTCGAAAGTTACAAGCAAAATGGTTCCTTATCTCAAATTGATACATGTGCCCTTCGCCATTATCCCTGAAGGTTTGTAACACCACCTCGGAAACACTCTGTATAGTAGTTATAATAAAGAGAGCGAGTACAAAAAGATATGGCAGTTACAAAAATTTAGCAAAAATAAGAGATACTGAATACAAAACAAAGATGTAAAAAATGAATAATTAATAAGTAATAATTGTGGAAAAGTTGACAAGTACAGGGAAAAACACGATCGTTCATAAATATGTACTTACTTACTGGCTTTTAAGGAACCCGGAGGTTCATTGCCGCCCTCACATAAGCCCGCCATTGGTCCCTGTCCTGAACAAGATTAATTCCAGTCTCTACCATCATATCCCACCTCCCTCAAATCCATTTTAATATTATCTTCCCATCTACGTCTCGGCCTCCCCAAAAGTCTTTTTCCCTCCGGCCTCCCAACTAACACTCTATATGCATTTCTGGATTCGCCCATACGTGCTAGATGCCCTGCTCGTCTCAAACGTCATAAATGTGTATTTCCTGAAAATCTATATTTTTATAGTAGCTCATTATTCTATGTATACAATGACGTCACTCAAACCCTGGTGTAGCCTGCAAGCTCAGATCCATTCTACTGACTGGTTAATGTGAATTCTTCAACAGCGACTATTAAAAATCACCAGTTTAGGCATATTTATCATTACTGCTGGTTTCGTCATAGAAATTTTAGTTAGTTTTCTGATACCTGGTTAAAACTAAAACCCGGTCAGATGAAACATTTTATTGTATTTAACAGTATCACACTCCGAGGTTTCTAGTTTCTTATATATCAGCTGTAAAGTTACATATAGTACTAATGTTGACATTAGTAATAAATTAATAAAATACCAACTCATATGCGGCACAATCAAAAGAACGCTTAAAAAAAAAGACGCGTGGTAATTGCTATGCCGATGCTTTCTGTGGATGTGAGAGTTGAGTAGTAATCATAAAAGAAAAAAGTCAAGTACAGACGAAGAAAATTATGTTCGTAGAAAGTGTGTATGACTGCTTAGGAGTTGATAAAGTTGGACACAACTTCTTCTTCTTCTTTGGTTCTACAGCCGGGTTCCAGCCTTGACCGCCCCAACGACGCTTTTCCATGTCCTTCGATCTAACACCTTTGTTTTCCATCCTCTAACACCTGCTGCTATTATATCCTTCTCCACTTCATCCAGCCATCTTAGCTGAGGTCTCCCTACTTTTCTGGTGCCAAAAGGTATAGTGAGAGTCAATTTCTTGTAAGGATCATTTTCATCCTTCCTACAGACATGGCCCAGCCTCCTGACTTCCCTAGCTTTAATTTCTCTGCAAACATCTGGTTCTTTAAATCAAATTTCTAAGGCCACCACCTCTGTATAACAACAGAATGTGGACATAACTAGTCTATAGATAAAACCAGCTGTACATATTCGTATTAAAGATGAAACTGCAGATTATAAAAAAAATCCTGATACCAACATGTCATGTCATGGATGCTGACAGAGTGTCTTCTTTAGATGTAGAGTACAAGCTGATAGGAATAAGAAATCTAATAAGACCCAGAAGAAGATGGGGCTGTGTCTTTGTCCTAACAGTCCAGTGGTTGACATCTTGATGACAATCATGTTGATTATGACTTAAAAATTGAACTTTTTGTCTGTTTTATCCTCAGTTCTATAATAATTTTGCACCAATATATACACCCAAAAGATAAACTAAGTACTTTGTGTAACAAAGAGTAACTTAAGGAACACCGAACTTTATGCCATCTGTCTCCTCTAACTGAAAGAACATGAGGAGAAATTCCTGTGAAGTGGAGTCACACACTACTTTAGTCACTTGTGTAGCCTATATAATAACGTAATTTTATAGCCCCTTACGGCTGTGTCTATTCTTAGCTCGTTGTTGCAATATATTTATGAGTATAATTCTATAAACACGGAAGCCTTTCCAACTTCTAAGATATTCGAATAGCAGCGCATGCGAGTGCACGCCGCTTTGGAAATGGAGCAGCATTTGGCATGTGGCTTGCAGGCGTGCCCTGCTCAGCTTACACCGCGGCTTGGTGCTCTACTCCATTCACGAGCAGAGTCAATAACACTATGAAACAAAAAGAAATTTGTCGTGAAAATAACTCATTCTTATGGAAATCTATGCGCAGATTCCGGAAATGCCTTATTTCATAAGATATAGAAGAAAAATTATTCATACATCTTGATTACACAACTTTTAACACTGTATCACTTCGGAATATGTATGATAAGACTTTCTTGTGTTAAATTTTTAACATACCTTGTTAACATGTTTCGACCTATTTTCGGTCATCTTCGGAACTGGTCGTTGTTGGTCTTGGCGCCTCTTGTTTCCTGTGTGGGTGCGTTCGTAGTGTAGAGTCAAAGAGTGTATGTGTTTTGAAATTGAGTTGTGTGTTGAGAATATCGTTGGGGTGTGTTTTCGTGTGTCTGTATATTTCATATTGTTCTAGTGTGTTGAGTTTCTACATAGGACAGACAGGCAGATCATTTCAAACACGTTACAAAGAACACATCAGAGCCATAACAAAATTACAAAACACCTCCACTTATGCAGAACACATCACAAATGCTAACCACACCTACAGAGATATCAACACAGACATGGAAATACTGCACATCCAACCAAAAAGCCAGAAACTCAACACACTAGAACAATATGAAATATACAGACACACGAAAACACATCCCAACGATATTCTCAACACACAACTCAATTTCAAAACACATAAACTCTTTGACTCTACACTACGAACGCACCCACACAGGAAACAAGAGGCGCCAAGACCAACAACGACCAGTTCCGAAGATGATCGAAAATAGGTCGAAACATGTTAACAAGGTACGTTAAAATTTAACATAAGAAAGTTCTTACCATACATATTCCGAAAAAAATTATTCAATTTTTAATAATTGGTAATTTAAATTTCAATTGAAATGTTGGTATTTCTATGAACAATGAAAAGTAATTTGGTAGTGAAAATGTAAATAAAATGAATTTATATAAACCGCTTACAGTATTCTCTTCTTCTTCTTCTTCCTGTTTAGGATTAGGCCTAAAAGACCTGTTCCGCTTACAATATTAACAATAGAAATAATGTTTGCTTATGTCCTAAAAACGCTTGCTACTTGGTGGTTTTCTCTTTTAGTCAAAATTACTGTCCCTCTTCAAAAACCAGCAATAATCCCCCAAACATTGCAAGATCCCAACGACCTTGATAACGTTTTTCCATTGTGCTATGTGCTGCTGAAAACACTCTCCCTGTTCATCATTAACAGCGCCCAAATTTTCAGGGAAAAAGTCTTAAGTGTAAATAGAAGAAATGCACTTTCAGTGACATTCTACAGCCCATTTCTTTCTACGCTCCCCCACAATCCCCCTCAATCGGTCTGAGGTGTAAACCACCTCTTCCGGGTCCTCAACGATCTGAGGTGTAGACCCTCTCCCGTCGGGAGGGGAGTGGGTTCCGCTGCTGGGTCACCAGATACCATGCTTGACATATCCATGGAGGCCGGTCGAGTGTCAGCAGCTTCGGAGGGCCGCCGCAGGCGCGATCTGAAAAGCAAGGAAGACAACCAGAATGATGAGGGAGGAAAGGAAGTGGCGAGAATGAGTGGGATTCCATACGCCTGATAAAGTTATCTGCTATTCATCCATAGGAGTGAGGGAAAACCCAGAAAAAAACCTCATCCAGGCAACTCGTCCCAAATGGAGAATCGAATTTCGGCCCGCTAGGTTCAGGAGCGAAGACGCTACCACGAGACCACAGCGGTGGACAACATAAGTCTTAGTTTTTACTGTACATGATATTAATTTTAGCATAGTCGGGAATCGAATATAAATAAAAACTGAGACCCCATAGGCTAATTTAAACAATATATTCGGTTTCTGCATATAACAATTGACGGAAAAAAAACAGCCATTAGTTTCGCGGAGGTAAAAAATCACTAGTCAATCACACATACACATAGCTTAAAATAAACTTCAAAACTTAACAGAAGTATATTTTCCGAAACATTTATAATTCGGGGATTGCAGAAACAGCACATGTCAATACGCCACACATAGGGACATGTGGTGTTTCTCCAATCCCCGATTCTTATTATAACACTTAGCAAAATCCATGACGTAAAAAATTGTATATTTATTTATTTATTTATTTACTTACTTATTTATTTAGCTATTTATTTATTTACTTATTTATTTACTTTATTTATTTATTTATTTACTTATTTATTTATTTAGTTATTTATTTCTTTACTTATTTATTTAGTTAGTTATTTAGTTATTTATTTAGCTACTTATTTATTTACTTACTTATTTAGTTATTTATTTATTTACTTATTTATTTAGTTATTTATTTATTTATTTACTTATTTATTTATTTAGTTATTTATTTATTTATTTACTTATTTATTTATTTATTTACTTATTTATTTATTTAGTTATTTATTTACTTATTTATTTATTTAGTTATTTATTTATTTATTTATTTACTTATTTATTTAGTTAGTTATTTAGTTATTTATTTATTTATTTAGCTACTTATTTATTTACTTACTTATTTAGTTATTTATTTATTTATTTACTTATTTATTTAGTTAGTTATTTAGTTATTTATTTATTTACTTATTTATTTATTTATTTACTTATTTATTTAGTTAGTTATTTAGTTATTTATTTATTTACTTATTTAGCTACTTATTTATTTAATTACTTATTTAGTTATTTATTTATTTACTTACTTATTTATTTAGTTATTTATTTATTTACTTATTTATTTATTTAGTTATTTATTTATTTATTTACTTATTTATTTATTTATTTACTTATTTATTTATTTAGTTATTTATTTACTTATTTATTTATTTAGTTATTTATTTATTTATTTACTTATTTATTTATTTAGCTACTTATTTATTTACTTACTTATTTAGTTATTTATTTATTTACTTATTTATTTATTTATTTATTTACTTATTTGTTTAGTTAGTTATTTAGTTATTTATTTATTTACTTATTTAGCTACTTATTTATTTAATTACTTATTTAGTTATTTATTTATTTACTTATTTATTTAGTTATTTATTTATTTATTTATTTATTTACTTATTTATTTATTTAGTTATTTATTTACTTATTTATTTAGTTATTTATTTATTTATTTATTTACTTATTTATTTAGTTAGTTATTTAGTTATTTATTTATTTATTTATTTATTTATTTACTTATTTATTTATTTAGCTACTTATTTATTTACTTACTTATTTAGTTATTTATTTATTTACTTATTTATTTATTTACTTATTTATTTATTTACTTATTTATTTATTTATTTTACAAGAGAAAATTTTCTTCAAGCCAACACTAGCTTCTATCATATGGCAAGCCTCATTGAACCTATGGTCAGTCGACCTGGTTGGCGAGTTGGTATAGCGCTGGCCTTCTATGCCCAAGGTTGCGAGTTCGATCCCGGGCCAGGTCGATGGCATTTAAGTGTGCTTAAATGCGACAGGTTCATGTCAGTAGATTTACTGGCATGTAAAAGAACTCCTGCGGGACAAAATTCCGGCACATCCGGCGACGCTGATATAACCTCTGCAGTTGCGAGCGTCGTTAAATAAAACATAACATAACCTATGGTCAGCACGACTCAGATCCACCGCGGAGACCACCAATGCAGATAAATCTCCTCCCACACCGGGAATCGAACTACGTACCGCTTGGTTGGGAAGCGCACGCCCTAACCACCGAATGATAGCGGCGGACTGTAAGTGTAAGCTTTGCACTTGCGCTCTGCATGGCATAGCCTTGATGATAGGCTTGAGAACCCTGCGTTGGTGAACGTGAAACAGTCAATACATCAATAAAGTACAAATTGCGTTGATTGTCGCTCCTGATATGTCACAAGCAACTGGCCCTCGACTCAACAATTAATTTGACCTGAGCCATCTGTTTAGGATGGCCACTTGGGTTGGATTTATTTTCGGACAGTTTCATTGCGAGATGACCCACTTCTTATCGCGCATACGGAAAGCTCCCCTAATTCACAACAACGGACCAGTGTCAAGTGACGCGAGTCACATTTCAGGTTACGAGGCCTGTGCAAGCACTTGTCATGTTTTACTTCCCCGTTCGTCACACTACAGCGCGAATTCGATCTCAAGAGTTTTCAGAATTTTTGTTATGGGAAAAGTTGCTTGCTCCTGAACGACTGAACATATTCTGTTCAAGCTGTTATCAACCTGATGAAATGGCCAACGAACTCTATGTGCCGAATTTAAAGAAGATTTATTACAGTTATGCAGTGCTGCCATACATTTCACTCTTCCGGTACTCGACGTACGCCCGATCTGTCGGTGTGTCTCGAAACTAAACAAACTATGCCGCGAGAACAAAATTAATATCTGCTGAAACACTTGACACAATCTTACTGTATTGTTTCATTAATTCCTTCATTGGACGCTTTTTATCATCTTTTTAAATTCACTGTCAACTCTGCAGCATCTCTTAGTGCTTCCTAGTTATGCTAATTGATGGCATTATTTGTCAACAATGTAACGTTGAAACGTGTGGTTAGGTTTCTGCCCAGCGGCAATCCTGATATATTATATTTTATTGGAAACCTGGTTCATTAATTACACACTTGCATTCATAAAAATTTCCGAACTCTAGACATCCAGGGAACTTTTCTTCTTCAACGTAAATTCCCCGAGAATCGAAGCAGGGAGCTCTAGTTGTGGAAGCTAGCATGCTCACCATCAGACCACGGAGGCAGTCCTTCACCATGTTGCTTATGTTACATTATTATACCCTATTTAATTTTGAATGTGAGCTTCCGACTTTTGTTTGTATGTATTCATGAAGTCATATCACGGAGCGAGTTTAATCAAGACATAGGTAAACGACGTAGGCCATGTCTGTTATTGACATTGGGTGTTCTTTTGTTCTGTCAACAAATAATGCAGCCGTGCAGGAAACAAATGCCATCCATTTTTTTTTTTAACCTGTATCAACTACTGGGTTACTTAGCGTCGATAGGATTGGTGATAACGAGATGGTATTTGGCGAGATGAGACCTAGGGTTCGCCAAAAATTACCTTACATCCACCTTATGGTTGGGGAAAACCTCGAAAAGACTCTAAGCGGGAATCGGACCCACGCCAGAGCGTCATCCATGTTATTGTTACAACCGAGCCCTACTTATTTTTTTTTTATTTAACAACGAAATAAATGTAACAACAGCATTACAAATTTATTCTTTAAACTTTTTTCCGCACATAAGTTTTATGTATCGTGATGCTGATCATTGCGTGAGTGAATTTCTTGTCAATTTGCCACTTATTCCAGGAACTTCTTCGACGGAACCGTCTAAGAATGATTGTCAACAGGTAAATTCAATATTTTCTTGTTCACGTGACAAAATAATACATGTTTTTAAAAGGGGGCATTATTAAAAGAGCGAAACTCAAGACATTCAAAAGTACCAGAAATTATTTAGTGAGTGAAATCGTCTGTATTTGGTTAGGCTTTGCAAACAAAAAATAACTTCGTTTGCGTTTAAACATGAACGCCGAAGCTCCCTTCAAAATTGAACACTGGGTATAAAGATTTAACTTGTAGGCTTTACAAGGTATCCTGTTTCGTGTGTACCATAAGTAGGGACCGGATTTTTATGTAATTACATATTATAGTCCTTTCCACCTAACCGTATATAAATAACAAATCGTTGCGAATCTTGTAATTACCGTTAATATATTAAAATTTGATACTACATATTTTTACATATTTGCCCCACATTATATATTATGGCTTGGTATTACGTAAATCTACATATTTATGGGTTTTATCCATTTCTACTTCTCTAAAAGGAAAAAAAAAAACATCTGCTGGGGAAGTTTACAATTTGAAATACACAGGTTTAAAAAGCCTTTTTGCCTACGCAAGAAAGGACATATTTCAGGACGAAACATAATATTCTTAGTTCAAGGAAGTAAAAGAGGCACTCACTCCATACCGCCCACTGTAAATATGAGTGAACAAAAGGCAACCTTTCTCATACAACTGCCTACTATTGTAAAAATCACTCAGAAAGTAGCGTTGCCTTCATGCGGTGGAGTGGGATGAGGACGACATGATATGTCTCGAAATATAATTGTTCTGCACATGTCTTAACAAGCCGTTCCCATGCAGTTTGCAACCTTACTCACCCTTTTCCTAATCCTTCCAGGGAAAACCCGTGTCAAGTCTGACATGAGCAGCAATAAAGTAGCCGACTTTTGAAAAGAAGCTGGAGTAAAGGAACAAACTGGAAAGATGTTGAAAGACTAAAACAAATAGCTTTTCAGGTTATTGCTTGACCTCTTTACTTTAAATTTAGTAGACCTATACGGAAATGGGATTTTCCGACCAATTAGAAAGTATGGCTCTCGGCTGGAATAATCCTACTCTTCTGAATAAGATAGGAATGTCACTTTTCAAACAACAGTTTGTAAATGCCTATAGTTTGAGGTTTTAGTAGGTACTTGTTTCTTACAGGGAGCAGCTAAAATGCATGTGTCCCACATCTCCTCTTATTTTCTCCTAATCCAGTAAAGCGAAACAGTGCTTGCAGTTCTGTTGTGTCATTCATTTCATTCAGTTCTCTAGTTTCAGTACTTACAGTATAAAGTGCAAGTGAGTTTATCTACTGCTTTTAACTAACTAAATTGGCTCCTGTGTTTTCAACCCTAACGACAAAAATAAAATCATGGATTGCGATGGACGAAGCTTTGACTACAGATGGAAAAATAGTAATGTGTCAAGTGTGCGGTAAAAAAACTCGGGTGCTCTATGAAATCACAACTGGAGAGTCTTACCTATCCTATACCTGCCAGATATTGATATTAAATATTTTCATGATTTTACATTGGTACATATTCAGCTTATTTTTCTTACATAAATATGTACATATTTCACAGCTTGATATTACATAAAAATCCGGTCCCTAACCATAAGCATCAATTCAACGCGACGGAATGATGGAGATAGTGTTGGTAGAAAATCTGTCCTCGACTTCTTTACCAGTCATAAACCTCTTTCTGTTCACCGGAAATTAAATCCTAGACTTTAACGCTTTGTGCGCCGCATTCCATTCGGTTTTGATGTACGCAACAATGGAACTAGTGTCGCCGGTTCTGGATATTTCCAGCATATGTCTGCACATTATGTAAGTATACTAGTCCGTCGTTGAAGCGATACTTTTTTCGCCTTCGGAGCGACTGCGACATGCCAACCGCACGTCAAAGGAACCCCACCATGTGCTCTTGTGTTTTGAAGTTATTGCAGAATCGAGCTAATAGTAATATGCGTTACAAGAGCGGTATGTTGAAGTTTTCATGTTCGAGGAAAAGTTTGAAAAAGCGAAACGTAGTTGAGCTTTTTTAATTTCCGAGAATTGAAAGAAAACATACCGCTCGTGTATCGTACATTATTTTGTGCGAAGATCGTTTATTACATACCTGAAAGACGAATTTCTAATTAGTTGCAATGAAATCTCCATCTTGGTTTCTGTTCAATGACGGCAAATTTGCAAAACAAAAATATCTATCTTCAACATTGTTGCTTTAAAATGTTTTCTGTGTTTACTATACTCCAGCAGGCCGTGATATACGTCTGTCTTTTTTTTCCCCCAGTCTATAAATGCGAACTTAAAACAAACGATAAGGTTATGTAATGATTTATTTTTCATTTTAATATTTTAACAATATTATTTATATAGGATATTGCAGTAATAACATCGGCAAGTTTGTTGATTTTTTCACGGCTTCCTTAATGTTACTTGCATCACGAATGTAGTAACTTTTGTGGAGATGTAGAGTTTACTTAATTTTTGCAAATATTTAAAAACAATAATTAACAGTGCAATTTAGGTGAAATTGCAGTGGTAAGTTTCCAATTTATAATTGTTACTATGTTAAACGTCTCTAAAAATAATATGTTAAAAGCCTAAATCAGTAAAATCAATACGTCACTTAAGCGGTAAGAAGAGGGAAATTGTTGTGTGTGTTAGGTTGGGAATACTGAAGGTGGAATTTTAGACTTTTCGCGGATTGCTTTTGTGCGGAAACCAAGCAATTACGCACGATCTCGCACAAAAGAATATAACGTTCAGAGAGCGGGTGATGATTATGCAATACTTATAGCCTGGATCTGTTGCGGACCGGGTCGAAAATTGGGGAACTAGTGCCGCAGTAAAGGAGGGAGAGCGTTTCTGAGGGGGAGGGGGGTAGAATGGCGAAAAGGGGAGGAATAACCGTAAAAATGATGGGTTTCTCCCCGTCCATCGCAAGCAAGCCGCTTCAGTACTTCCTCCTGAATGAGATTTTGTCTCGGTCTGTTTAGAGAGGTTATTGACCGCGCGCTAGCATTGCTTCACACACCCATCCAGACGCCTAGATAGCTAGGCATACCCCCGATGCGCTCTACTCTCTCCCTCTCTCTCTAGTACTTCTCGTGGTTGGTAGGTACCATCTGGGTCAAGGACGAGCTGGAATTTGTTATTATAGCTGCAGTAGACGATGTGTTTTTTGTTCCTCCAGAGTTCAACGAACTCCAAAATAGGCACTGAGGCGTTAAATGTCTTTTTTTACGCAGTATTACATTTAATGTATAAATAGAAAGGGAAATAAATGCCTTCAGCTACTTGTACGACGTACAAGATGGAAGCCATATCAGACATCTGCAGATACTAGAAAACATGAAGTTGTATTACGAAGCCATTGTTATTAGTTACGCCTCACTGTAAAGTTTGAATACTTAACGTAACGAAGGCAAATGGCCCACAGAATTAGAGCAATAAAGATTCTGTCGCAATAACGTCACGTGATCTTGTCTCATGCACGAATGTATATATAAACCTCGAACAGTTCCTGTGTTCATTTACGAACAATGATAAATTATTAATTATATACAGAATGTTGTAAGGCAGCGTTTCTCAAACTTTTTTGAAGTGGAGACCACTTTTTTAAGTCAGAACAGTTCCGCGGACCACCTTACTCTTGTTCCCTTCGAAAGCAAATTTATTATTTTTGTAGTATATTTTAATACCAGTACATTTATATTTTAAAGCAATTAATTAATTAAAATTCATTTAATTTTATATTAATATTAACTAATTAAGTTAATGTTGATAGATAAATTTCATTTTCGTTTTTTAATAAATTATGGCTATTAGAGTTTGGACAATCTTTAATTTATTAACTAAACGAAATAAATAAATGTTGGTACTCACATTAATGACATGGATAAGCCTGCCGATTCTTGCATAGTTGTTTTGTATTTGGATGTATGCTGGTAAGCTTAAGTCGGAGATCGTCACATACATCGAGTCGATCTCGGTACTTTGTTTTTATTAGAGTTAGTGGTGAAATCCCTTTCTCATACAGATACGTAAAAGCATACTGAATTTTAATCTGTAAAGCACCATTGTACAGTTCACTATATTCTCTTTTAACTTGTGATGAGGTCCAGAAATTAACCATACATTCCGCTTGGAATTTCACTTTAAGTCCAGTTAATCCAAATTTCCTCTCGAACACTTTTTTCTTGTGTGCATTGAGAACAGTCAAAGAATTACCTTGTAGAGAGAGACTTAGTTCGTTTAGTTTTGAGAATACATCTGGAAGATATGCCAATGTGCTTAGCCACATGCCGTCAGCTGATGTGCAGGGAAAAGATGGCGAGAAACACCACGTTCATAGAGCTTTAAATCCTTCTTTTGTTGCTGAGAGTAGAGTGGAAAATCGGTAGACAGATAGGGTATTAAATTTCATAAAATGTCAGTACTGGGAGAAAAAGTAAAAAGTGATTACCGTGTGTCACTTCCAAAGTCTGAGATTGTCAGCTATAGTGTGATACGCAATTCATTTGAATTTTATTTTTTCTTCTGTCCTTTTTGAAGGACCACAAGGGCAGACCTCGGGGACCACAGGTGGTCCGCGGACCATAGTTTGAGAAACGCTATTGTAAGGTTATCCTTAACAAATAAAACAAGAAGACATGTATTTTAAAAGTGTACAAGATAAGGCGAAACTTGATATCCTCCCACACAATACATGGGAGAAAAATTGTATCAAAATAATTGAAATTAACTTCAAACATCACTCTAGATATGATGGGATCATTGCGAAAGTTATCTATTTAACAGTTACGTATAGAGCACACTGGATGATTATCAAAGCAACATATGCAGCACGACTTGTGGCTTGTGGGCCATCCCACCCCTCTGAGCGCAAACCCCTATATATTCGGCCAGTTATTGCCTACGGTTATAAATAAGAATAGCACCCATTTTTGGTGCAAGGGTAATTAGCTTAACATGTTTCTTAATTGAGCTTTTATATTAATAACGTACAATCATTTTGGTCCAGCGAGCATACATTTTTGGTGCAAGAGTAATTCCTGTAATGTTTCTTAATTGCTTTTGTGTCAAAATAATGAAAATATGATTATTTGGCGCAGAAAGCATTCGTTTTTGGTGCAAGAATAATTTATAAATAATTGAATCAGTTTTTAATACGTTCTTTAATAAAATCGCCCCAAACCAATGAGAATATAGCGTGGATTGTGTATGAAGACAATTTTTTGTGTTGGCCTCGTTGTGTGTCATTTTGACGTAAGTAGAAACAAATGAAAATTAATGTGGCACATTAAACATTATTTTAAGAAATACAGGAAACAAATATATGTAAGTTATAAAAAGTTTTTACTTTGCGAAATTATTAATACTTGATATGTGCCGGACGTATATTTGTAAATTTATTCTATCCCTCACTTTCATTTGAATACGAAATAACGCAACGCAAATCAGACTTCAGTCCCGTGGTTGGTGTGGGAGGATATCGAAGTTTATTTTTTGGTGCTCGGAGTTCTTTACCAAAATTTACAGATAATTTTTTAAAACAATTATCAATATCATCTTTTGAAATTAAAAAAAATCATCTCGCAAATTCTTAAAGATTCCCTGCACATTATACAATTTCATTTATACCACTCAGAAGGCGTTAATTAAGGATATGCTAATTTTAAATAAAATCTTTTATTTATAGGTATAATTTTAAAGTCATCTTCTAAGATTTTATTTTATAATTGATAATCAGTAGTGCTTAATTATTACATTTTATTTTTATAACAATATTCATATTTAATTAATTATATTTTATTTGCTATTAATTTCCGGATCCTCGTGGTCATCCTTAATTAAGGCCGGACGATTTATTTCTCTCTCTCTTAACGTAGACCTACATAGTTATATACACATAGCAATGGCGAATATCTAACGAATGTTACTTCACTTTGAAAGTTTTAGGTCATATACAAAGTTGTTACTCTTCAGGAATGTAGATATTTCTGGCGAGTGGAAACACAATTTGACTTGGCTTGGACCAGGACGGTCCGTGCACTTAAACACGATTTGGCCCATTGTGCGATGATTGTCCAAGTCCGACAGATGGCCTGGATGGTATTTGTGAATCCGATTCTGACATTGGGCCATCCTGCATCAGCCCCTTATAGACCCAGATCCCGTTTCGCGGACGAATAACCTTAAAAGCCGCAGAATTCCAAGCCCTTCCTATGGTCATCGGAAACCCGTATTATTACTGTTGCAGATGATAGATGAAGTGAGGGGTGGAGAGTGTTGGTGGGATGATAAAAGGGAAAGGGAGTACCCCGAAAAAACCCTCTGCAACATCTACTTTGTGCACCACAAATTCCAACACGACCTGGTCGGAGATCGAACCTCGGCCGCCTGGATGGAAGACTAACGCACTAGCCCTTGAACCACAGACGCGGCATCACGCAGTTTATTGTGTCGTCTTCATTGCTAGTTTCAATTACTGAGCTTCACAGTTCAGTAATCGAATCCAATTGACAATTACGCCGTGCATCATAGGCAACTTCTCGTATTAATGTGCAAGACGTGTAACATAACGAAGGCGTTGTTGTCTTGAGTACAAATAGGCTACAATAGTAATATGCGTTACAAGAGCGGTATGTTGAAGTTTTCATGTTCGAGGATAAGTTTGAAAAAGCGAACCGTAGTTGAGCTTTTTTAATTTCCGAGAATTGAAAGAAAACATACCGCTCGTGTATCGTACATTATTTTGTGCGAAGATCGTTTATTACATACCTGAAAGAGGAATTTCTGATTAGTTGCAATGAAATCTCCATCTTGGTTTCTGTTCAGTGACGGCAAATTTGCAAAACAAAAATATCTATCTTCAACATTGTTGCTTTAGAATGTTTTCTGTGTTTACTATACTCCAGCAGGCCGTGATATACGTCTGTCTTTTTTTTCCCCCAGTCTACAAATGCGAACTTAAAACAAACTGTAAGAATTTCATTTTTGTTTTATTTACCGATAAGCTACTATGATACAATGTGTAATAACTTTTTAATTGGCCACCTGTGCTTAGCTTTTGTACAATTGTGATTCATGTAACAAGAATCACAATTGTACAAAAGATAAGCATAGGTGGCCAATTAAAAACTTGTTACACATTGTACAAACGGTAAGGTTATGTAATGATTAATTAACATTTTAATATTTTAACAATATTATTTATATAACATATTGCAATAATAACATCGGCATCTGGAATCTTGTTGATTTTTTCACGGCTTCCTTAATGTTACTTGCATCACGAACGCAGTAACTTTAGTAGAGTTGTAGAGTTTACTTAATTTTTGCAAATATTTAAAAACAATAATTAACATTGCAATTTAGGTGAAATTGCAGTGGTAAGTTTCCAATTTATAATTATTACTATATTGAAGGTCTCTAAAAATAATATGTTAAAAACCTAAAGCAGTAAAATCAATATGTCACTTAAGCGGTAAGAAGAGGGAAATTGTTATGGGTGTTAGGTTGGGAATAAGAATGTGGAATTTTAGACTTTCCGCGGATTGGTTTTGTGCGGAAATCAAGCAAATACGCACGATCTCGCACAAAATAATATGCAATATTGTCGGTACTGTCTGGACCAGTTAACAAGCGAGCTGAGGCTCTTAGTTCGTGACCAGTACGTTACAAACTGATTCCTTACACCCTGACTCTCAGCTTGCTAGCTAACTGGCCAGGACATCACCTTTCAAGGATTCTTCCTTCATATCCGTAGCAGATATAGGCACAGAGTGAAAGGAAATTATCTGGACAGACCTTTCAGGATAACAGATATAGCCTGTAACGTAGCTGTGCGGTCCTACAAAGAATTTGGGCCGGTGTTCTATGAAGTCGCCCACTTCAGCGCTGTTATGGGCTAAAGGATGCTTCTGCTACATTTCACTTACCAGTGATGTCATTAACTATACAACGACGAATAGTCACTGAGCTGCTAAACTGATATTACCGGCAACTTTTGAGAGATGAACCATAAAAATGACACTTCCAGTAATCGTCTCATATGCGTGGCTGTTTCCACCCATCAATTTCACCAACCGTGCACACAAATTTCAGTCACGGACAATATTTCGTTAAGGGGAGACTCCACTGAAAATCTGAACATTTTCCAAAAAAAAAAAAAGATCGATTATTTCACTTCTTTATAATGTATATTTTCATACTCCAAATGGATTTAGTTCAATTCTGATTACAAATATGTTTAAAATTAAAGAGTTTTCAAAATTATTTTTTCATCAAAGAACTGCTTTTTTTTTTTCTTTACAAATTTCTGATTACAAATCTAGTAACTTTTTGTTCTAAAGTTGGCTCTCTGAAGTTACTAGATGAATATAGCAGAGGATAAATTTAATTTACATAGCCTAAATATTAATTTTATTTTCAAATCCATTTTTCCGTGAGTTTATTTATCTTGACTCAACAAATTTCTGATTATAAATCTAGTTAGTCACTTATTGTTCTAAAGTTGCCTCTCTGAAGTTACTAGATGAATATAGCAGAGGAGAAATTTAATTTACATAAATATTAATTTTATTTTCAAATCCATTTTTCCTTGAGTTTATTTTTCTTGACTCAAAAAATTTCTGATTACAAATCTAGTCACTTTTTGTTCTAAAGTTGGCTCTCTGAAATATAGCAGAGGAGAATTTTAATTTACATAAATATTAATTTTACTTTCAAATCCATTTTTCCGTAAGTTTATTTTTCTTGACTCAAAACCAACTCCTTTATGCCAAATATAAATCAGTCTGGATGAAATTTTTACTGAAAATATTTATGAGCTAGCTACATGTTTCTATGTATTTATTTTGTAAGAAATACTGCTAGTTCGTTTTATTAATATTTTTTCATGAATTGTAGAAAAAATAAATGTTATAAAATAAAAAAAATTGGAATGAATAAATGAAATATTTCACAAAATGAATGCATTCCTATGTTTCTCTATGTAACCAAAAAAACGAAGCTTAAAAATTGATATATTTTACTAAGAATTTGGGTTTGAGGATATTTCTAAAAAAACTATCAAGGAAATAAAAAATAAAAAGCCAAAATCATTTGAGAGTTCAGAATTTGAATTTTCTTAGTCCTGTACATAGTAAACGTGATTGAAAATAAATTGCGTTTAATTTCCTCCCGAGTGTCATTTATATATGTTACTGTTGTTCCAAGTTATTTGAATTTTTCCAACTCGATGGATAAATCTCCAATTTTTATATTTCCGTTTCGTACATTATTCTGGTCACGAGACATAATCATATACTTTGTCTTTTCGGGCTTTACTTCCAAACCTATCTTTTTACTTGCTTCAAGTAAAATTCCCGTATTTTCCCTAATCGTTTCTGGATTTTCTCCTAACATATTCACGTCATCCGCATAGACAAGCAGCTGATGTAACCCGTTCAATTCCAAACCCTCTCTGTTATCCTGGACTTTCCTAATGGCATACTCTAGAGAAAAGTTAAAAAGTAAAGGTGATAGTGTATCTCCTTGCTTTAGCCCACAGTGAATTGGAAACACGTCTGACAGAAAATGATTCTATTGCTGAAAATTTAATGATCAACCATAATAATTTAGAGTAAATGAGCATTCAAATTGCACGCATTTGGAGGTTCTCTAGATAGAACAGACAACGCATTTCAGATTAAGTAACTTTATAGCCTCGTCTTTGGAGCTGCTCAGTATTTCACACTTTCTACGTTATTTTAAACATTTTTACAACTCTGCGTGCCAGAGTTCAGATATGGTTACTCAATTTTAAACAAAAGATCTTTCGCTTCCAAATGTCGTAAACTAAGCGCGACCTTGCCGAAATAATTAGAAACCCGCCGCTGGGTGTTGATTGCAAAACAATGATCTCTCAAACATAACAACCTGAGTGTTGACGCTCCCATAAATAGCATGTGACGCAACACAACTTGAAGCATCACGCGAACTTCACTAAGCAACATCGTATTTCTTCTCCCTTCCTTCCTTCCTTGATATTTAACCCTTACCAGGCTCTCTTTTGCCCTGTAGGGCAATCACTATACAGACGCGTGGCAAACTGACTTATTGAATTGAATTTAAGCAGCACTGACATTTTCAGTATCTCTTGCTCTAACCCTCAAGCTAGGCGCATTTCCAGACTCACACCGGCTGACTACGCTAAGATTCGCTGCGTACCCAGGTTTCCAGCAGGCAACCCCACTCATTCCTGGGCCAGCCCCCTCCGTGCGTCGCCAGCCGGCGTTCGGGAAATGTTATGGAATGACGACGGACTGGAGAGACATTGAAGGAATGATGTACAGGGACATCACTTTATTTTTACCAACATTTTTAACATGAACCTGGCTATACTCGGAAACACTGTTGCCCCCTTCCATTACAGGAGTTTGATGTTACTAGTGCAATATGTAAACAAATCATTTTACTAGGTATAGGAGGAAAGAAAAGTAGTGTATCCATTTATGTTGTAGGGAAATACGATATTACGATTTTCAGTTTGATCATCACTTTTACGAAATTTATCAAAATACAGTAGAGTAGTAACATTTTTTTTTTTAACTCAACTTTTCAGGCGGCTATGTTCGTTATGTAATGTCTACTTTATTTAGCATATTAATTATTGGCGTTATCATACAATATAGAGAGTGCATTTAAATTGAGGGGGTCATAAGTAAAGGGCTGTAAGTACACTTAAGTTACTTTTGAGAAAATGGGGTTTAAATATTTAAGCTTTCGTAAAATCGGTGAAATTTTTATTTAAATTTTAATGTGTGATGCGATTAAAATATCCCTTTGCCACTAAAATTTTAGATACTGTTGCTTACACTGGATGCACTTAACTCATGTTATTACAAATGTCACTAGCATTCCTTTGCTTCTAGCCACCTCAATTCAAAAACAGCTAATCTGAATTATTAAACAAGTTGCTGAAAATGGTTGCCGTTCATTACAATGCAGGCTTCAATTCAGTATGCATATTATTAAAAACATTTTGAAGCATATTCTCTGAAATTGAATTTATCGTTTCTTGAATATAATTTTTAGTACGATATTATTAATATAGGTTCTTTCTTCTATAGAAAACGCAATCATATTTATGAAACACACTATACACTGCAGTGTTTACTTCACTGCTTGAAGACTTCGAATGCAACAGCGGCCGTAAGTTTGTGTGTCTGACGGGAGCAAGGACATTAGTGAAGGGGTGGGAGTGAAGTACATTCAGAAATGCAGGTACAATAAAAATGCAAGTAAAAATAAAATGATGTCCCTGTAGATGGCTAATATGGGGAAACAAGGGAACCACGAGGAAATCCCAATTGCTACCTTGTCCACCACAAGTGTCACTATGGATGTAAAAAAAAGTTAAAACAAATTTCTATGCTGAGCGTGAAGAAGACAATCAAAGGAAAGCGTAATGATTAGTCAGTTTCCAAACAGTTAGACATGCAAACTGATAAATACAATGAAAATGGGCTTTAAAAGTTACCAGCAGGTGATTACACTCAGATGAAAAAACAAAGTAGGCCTAGTACCAGATTTCACATTTCTGTTTTGGTAATTTTCTATGAATTATGATCTTCAAATACTTGGGGCGTACTGTAAGCAGTAACATGAGCTGCTGCCAGGAAGTCAAAACGAGAATAGCAATGACAAATGAAGCTTTTAATAGAAAAGGAACATCTTCCGCGGACTTCTGGAGAAAGAACTAAGGAAGAGACTAGTGAAGTGCTTTGTGTGGAGTGTAACATTGTATGGGGGCAGAAACATGGGCATTACGACGAAATGAAGAGAAGCGTATAAAAGCATTTGGAGAAGAATGGAACGTGTGAAATGGACAGACAGAATAAGAAATGAAGCTGTGTTGGAAAGAGTGGGTGAAGAAATAATGATGCTGAAACTGATCAGGAAGAGGAAAAGGAATTGGCTGGGTCACCGACTAAGAAGAAACTGCCTACTGAAGGATGCACTGAAAGGAATGGTGAACGGGAGAAGAGTTCGGGGCAGAAGAAGATAATCAGATGATAGAGTAAGAGGAAGGCAGTAAGTAGGAAAGATTGGAGAAGGATTTAGTGAAAAACGGTTTTCAGAACAAGGGAAGGGTAATAAAAGGAGGAAGAAGAATAAAGTGCATAAAATTTGCTGATGATATGACGTTGTTAGCGGAAGAGAAGGTGATACTAAGGGATAATGCTACTATAGCTAACTGACAGCTGTGAGCAGTATGGGATGAAGATAAATGCAAACAAGACGAAGACCATGGTCATAGGAAGAAAAATAAAGAAAAATAAACTTGCGAATACTAAATGAGGCAGTAGAGCAAGTGGACAGCTTCAAATACTTGGGGTGTACTATAAGGAGTAACATGAGCTGCTGCCAGGAAGTTAAAAGGAGGATAGCAATGGCAGAGGAAGCTTTTAATATAAAAAGGAGCATCTTCTGCGGACCTATAGGAAAAGAACTAAGGAAGAGACCTGTGAAATGCTTTGTGTGGAGTGTGGCAGAAACATGGACATTACGACGAAGTGAAGACAAACGACTGGAATTATTTGAAATATATATGTGGAGATGAATGGAGGGTGTGAAATGGACAAAGTAAGAAATGAAGCTGTGCTAGAAAGAGCGAGCGAAGAAAGTGTAGGCTAATGCCGAAACTGATCAGGAAGAGGAAAATAAATTGCCTGGGTCACTGGCTGAGAAGAAACTGCCTACTGAAGGATGCACTGGAAGGAATGATAAACGGGAGAAGAGTTCGGGGCAGAAGAAGATATCAGATGATAGACGACATTAAGGTATATGGATCATATGAGGAGACAAAGAGGAAGGCAGAAAATAGGGATTGTATTGTATTGTATTGTATTTATTAACATTCCATGGTATTCATACATGCTTACAGCTAGAATATGGAACAAGTCAAAAAACTTAATACTATTATAAAGTCTTAATTTATAGTCACAGTCTAGATGAAATATATACAGATGAGATTTACAATATAGTCTACTAGTACAACACAAAGTTTTAGTATCAATTTCATGAAGCGTTATTGAATGTCATGAATTCACCTACAGAATAGAAGGCATGAGATATTAGGTACTTCTTTAATTTGGCCCTAAATAATCTTATGTTTTGAGTTTCATTTTTTATATCGACAGGGAGGCTATTGAATATTTTTACTGCTATATAACTCACTCCTTTTTGATAGCACGATAGACTTGCCGATGGAGTATGAAAGTCATTTTTTGACGTGCATTTATATTATGAACTGTTGAATTAGTTACAAAGTTTTCACGATTACATACGAGGAAGATTATTAACGAAAGATATACTGACAAGCCATGGGCATTATTTGTAGTTGGAGAATGCTGGCATTTCGGTGAAGGACTTGCCCTTGGACAGAAAACAATGTATGAATGTTCTTGTGTCGATAACTCCATACACGGTAGGATCTCATGCTGTGTGGTTAACACAACGCCGTACTTCTATCTAGGACAACACAGGACTCTACATGAGGAATGAAGAAAATTCCGTACGTCACACAGGATTCAAACCCGCAACATTATCAAAGTTTCGTCCTCCCTTTGTAATTTTCCAAGCGTAAAAGTTTATAAAGGTTGTGAGCTGTACTATAAAACAAAAACTGTGCTAGAAAGACTGCTGAGAAAAACTGCCTACTGAAGGATGCACTGGAAGGAATGGTGAACGGGAGAAGAGTTCGGAGCAGAAGAAGATATCAGATGATAGACGACATTAAGATATATGGATCATATGAGGAGACTAAGAGGAAGGCAGAAAATAGGAAAGATTGTAGAATGCTGGGTTTACAGTGAAGGTCTTGCTCCTTGGACAGAAAACAATGTATGAATGGTCTTGTATCGATAACTCCATACACGGTAGGATCTCATGTTGTGTGGTCAACACAACGCCGTACTTCTATCTAGGACAACACAGGACTCTACAGGAGGAGTCCACATCTGTGGAGTAACGGTTAGTGCGTCTGTCCGCGAAACCAGGTGGCCCGGGTTCGATTCCCGGTCGGGGCAAGTTACCTGGTTGAGGTTTTTCCGGTGTTTTCCCTCATCCCAATATGAGCAAATGCTGGGTAACTTTAGGTGGTGGACCTCGGACTCATTTCACCGGCATTATCACCTTCATCTCATTCAGACGCTAAATAACCTAAGCTGTTGATAAAGCGTCGTAAAATAACTTAATCTACATGTGGAATGAAGAAAATTCCGTACATTACACAGGATTCAAACCCGTAACATTTTCGAAGTTCCGCCCTTTGTAGTTTTCCAAGCGTAAAAGTTTGTAAAGGTTGTGGGCTGTACTATAAAACAAATACTCGAAGCGAGGATCGTTATAAGAAATGTGTTACACAAGGCATGTCGAAGCAAAAATGAATCACATTAGCACTAAGGAAGACGCGGGGCAAGGGAGGGGGGGGGCTTAAAAAGCTGAAAAGAGGCGAGTAGACAAAACCGTACATAGATTGGTTTGTGCGGCGAAGAGAAAGTCTGGCGCAATGGGCTGGCTCGTGTTGGGGGCAATGGCCGGGCTCCCATCAATGTGTATCGTGCGGTGGAGTAGCCTACTCCAATTGGAACCATGTACTTCCTGCACTGCCTAATACGTGACGGACATCGGCTGTCTCAGCTCAGGTGAGTGATGCATAGGCTAACATTTCATCTCTCTTTTGTTTCCGAAATAAGACAGATTACATTGTGTTTTGAGTTGTTAAATAGCTCGTCACATGTTTGTAATTTCCCCTTATTTCCTTGTAATTGAAAAAAACCTAATTTGAAATGAGCATCAGGTTTTATGTAAGTATAATCGTATACCTATATCATTTTTATTTTGGTCATATTATAAACACAAATAATAAAGTTTCTTTTATGACAGTACGAAAATGACATGGACAAAAGCTTAATTGTGTCATTTTGTTTTGTTTCGTGCGTGCTAATTATTTAATGTTAGGTTTCTATTTATTTATTTAATAATAATAACATATACATAAAAAAGTTACATTAAAATACCCCGAAAGAGCAAACACGTGTTCGGGGACAGTTCCGTTACATAGATATACATACTTTGTAGACAAAATACTTAAGAAAAAAGGTCACATAAAGATGATAATAAAATTAGTAAATAATAATACTAGTAATAACTGAGTGAAAAAAAGAGACGATGTTGAGATTGATGGATTAATATTAACTTATTATTAGTAGTATAATTAGTACAGGTCATGTTGCTATAGTAACCAAGATAAGATAGAAAAAATACACTTAGGATAGAAATAAACTTGTTTTACAATACATGGTACATAATATAATACAGAGAAGTCTGTCATATACATTTTTTAATTCTGGATCTGAAAATTTCATTGCTTAAAGTACTCAATTCTGGATGAAATTTTATTATCGAATTATATAGACGTGGACCATAATCTGTACTGTGTAGTAAAGCAGCAGATGTGAAACATTTAAATTTATTACTTGATTTTAATTTAAGTGTGAAATTAGTTGTCTGTAGACGCGAAGTAGTGAGTTTAAAAGGCTCGCAATACTCTGAATCCGCCATAATTATAACATGAATATGAAACGGTGTTGACGTTGAATTGTGTACCTGTTAATTTTCTTCCGTCGATTCACGTTTTATTTTAATTTCTTTCATTTCAAGGTTTGTTAATGCAATCTTACTTAAAAATTAAATATTTTCTAGAATTATTAATATTTTTAGGGATAAACTTTAAATCTAAAATAGTACGGAAAACGAAAAAGTGGATAATTTCTTTTGTTTGGTTTTATGTTTAAGTTGCTTGAGTACACTTCATAAAATGTACAGTTATATAGTCAAAACTGAAGAAAAGTGTGTATATTATGTTCTATTTTTAAGTTTTATTCTATGAATGGCAAAGTGAAGTATGCACTAGTTTGCATTAAATAACTTTAAAACCACTACTGCTAGTGATAATATACAGTACAGTGTTGCCATATTGCAATCTATATTGTTTTCTAGATCTCTGATAGCTGAACATTTTATTTATTTTTGTTTAGATGTTAATTTATCTATCATCCGTCCATACGGACTGTACCCATGCCCCTTAAGTTAATATTTAAAAATGTAAACCACTTAATGAAATTATCAACAGTAATCTCACTAGAAGTTTTGATTTATCTAGAGAAAATCAAAACTCGAGTGGGATTTAATTGACTATTACACGATTAGAAGAAAGTATATAAAGATTAGAAGTAACAAAGTACTCCAATACAATAAAATATTAATTGACTTACGAAAATACAAAACTGTCTTCAAATTTGTACCATCTCAACATTATAATATTACGCTAGTAGATGGCAGTAGTGTGTTACGAATAGCTGTTTTCTTATCAGTTGTGCCAACTATGGAATCTTCATTGAACTCTGTGGACGGTTACTGGTCAAGAAGGCTTTGTTGATTCAGTTTCATTTTTATTAAAACAGTTGCATTCCACTTCAATTATCCCGATCCCAGTAATCAACGTCACTTGACAGACGATTTTCAATAAATCTTTATTAAACAATCTCTGATACGTGACTATCCATAATATCATATAGCAGAAGCTATAACGTAACCTAAATAATATAAACGAGTGTTAGAAAAGTTCTAATTATGGATGATGAAATAAACAAGAAACATTTTAACTAACGATGATGAAATAAAAAATAAACATGAATAATTTTAAAAGAAACAATTATTGAAAGTAGGTACAATTTTCAAATTTGAATGTTTTAGTTGTTGGTGGTTCAATCGATGTTATATTGGACGTGTGCGTTAGAGAAGTGAATTCGGTGATGTGCATGGTGTATCCCTCAACTTATTAAGGATTTCCGAATGGTGCTTTTCATTTATTTGTAAATAGGATTTCAGGGAAGATGCATAGCTATGACCAGTGATCTTTATTAATTCTTGTCATTGAATGCCAATGCGAGTTATATTTGAAAGTGCTGTGCATCGACTGGAGTGGTTTGTAATTTTCTGTTTTTTGACGTCCAGACCAGTGCAGTTTGAAATGTTGGCAAGCAAAGAAACAAATGCTAGGGTAGTGATAAAAATAAACAAATGCTAGGGACGCGATAAAATTAAACAAATGCTAGTGACGCGATAAAATTGTGCGATAAGCAGCCATGATTGGTTGAAAGATGTCCTTTTGTACCGTTTTATTGGTCAAAAGTAGTGTGACGTAGTAAAATTGTAATAGTCAAAATAAAATAATCTGTATTCTAGATATATTTCAAATGTGCATTTAAAATCAAAATAATAAATAATATAAATTAATCTACAAAAACGTGCGTACTGAATTATTGTAGTGGTTGCAATCTTGTGTCCCTCCATAACTGTCTTAATCGGATGACAGGTTGGTAACATTGATGACGGAAGCCTGATTATTGAACACGGATTACGATAGGTTATTTTTGTGTCGGCGATAAATGTGTCTTTCAATGCTGTGTTAGAAAACCTGATTTATTTAATGCACAATTATAAAGAAACGCGTGTTATTTATGTGATCTGAATGTGAACTAAGCTAACAACGTAATGTTTTGATTCCTTGGGAAATTAAATTCATTGTCGTTTCGCCGCAAACCCGTTGCAGAGCGAATTTCTAGCTGCCTACCGTTTTATAGCACAACTGTGGCAACAGCTGCCAGCCATTTCATAACAATTCTCTGTAAATATACACAACCCACGCTATTCTTTTTTTTATTGTGGGAGCCACGGCAACACATCTACCAGTCAATTAGGAGCTACCTGTGAAGATGGGATTAGGCAGTAATTGCTGTAATGACATCTCCCTGATACAAGCAAAGACAATATTCTCTGCCAGCAATAGCGGTGCGGCGAAGTGTATATATATTGTTGTTGTTGTAGCGCAGGTCGTCGACCCCACGGCCCACTTCCCAGACAGGCAGTACTGCTGCATTTATGTGAGCCAGTCTGTCACTAGACACAGTCATCATCATCATCATCATCATCTCTCCCTTCCTTGTGTCAGGCGTAATTCAGAGCAACGCAAATGTGTGTTTACCTTTTCCATTTCCTTTGCTCTTCTCTCCGTTTGTTTGTTTCCTGTATTTATAAAAGTCTGCTTAACGAAATCTAGAGCTGTGAGGCTTTCCGGGAGAAATTTAAGCAAATTGAAGAGAGAAATCACAGAACAAACTTCTTAAGGCTGTTATTGTGCTGTCAGAGATCTTTTATAAATAGGGAACGGACTCCTAGTTCCGTACGTATTTTGTTTGCTACGTCCTAGACGTGCTATGTTATTCAGATATCTCTACGTTTCAACTACATAAGATTCCCCTATTAAAATTGTATTATAAAATCTAAAATGTCTAAATTAACCATAAACTCCTCTAAATGCTGAAGTCCACACCTGTGGAGTAACGGTTAGCACGTCTGGCCGCGAAACCAGGTGGCCCGGGTTCGATTCCGGGTCGGGGCAAGTTACCTGGTTGAGGTTTTTTCCGGGGTTTTCCCTCAACCCAATATGAGCAAATGCTGGGTAACTTTCGGTGCTGGACCCCGGACTCATTTCACCGGCATTATCACCTTCATCTCATTCAGACGCTAAATAACCTAAGCTGTTGATAAAGCGTTGTAAAATAACATACTAAAAAAATAAATAAATGCCTAAAACCCTTGTTTGTGCCTTTTTTTTTAGTATTTTGCTTATATTTAAAATAAAAATACCTGTAATAATCTACAAAAAATGATACTTAAAATGTAAAAATAAATAAATCTCTAAAAGACAAACAGTGGCCTGGCAAGTTGTCCCGTATTAGTCTTAGAAGGGGAGAGAAGATTTTATCAAATTTCCTGGAACCGAAGTTCATACTAGCACAAAAAAGGCGGCAGGTTGTTCAGGTTAGGCGAGACCTTACAAATTAGTTTTCGCGTCAGTGGACCCCCGTTATGCAAAATGAAACTGACCAATCAGCAATTAGTCTCTTTCACTGACGAATTTGAGTCTTCAGTTCAGTAGTACCCATTGTCAGCACCAGTTCTTTGTACTTGAATTCCACCTAAAATGGAATATTTACTAAAATTAAAATTAGTAATAGTTAATTGTATATAAACTCTTAAAAGTCCTACATTTGATTTCATAAAGTCCTAAATCTCTCTTTTTAGCACCTATAAAACTGTTCCCTATTTATAAAATATATGACGGTGTCTTTGGTAAAAGATATTTTGTAAAATGTAAGTGCATCTTGTTATCTTTTGCAAATAATGGTCTGAGTAGCTTGAAACCATTATGGCGGAAAGTAAATATTGTTGGACCGTTACACTACTATACTACCACCAAAATGTTATATAGCACAACACACATTGGGTCGGTTTCTAAAACACGGACGAAATCGTGGTTCCAAACCTCGGCTTTTAAACCGCGATCGAGATCTGAATGCTTGTGCGATTTCTAAAACGAAGTCGAGACGCGGCTTGACTAGAAACCGAGATTCGTGCGTTTTATATATGGCAACGCAGCTAAGAATCGATTTTTATTCCTGTAAACAGTCGATATTAGAAATAAATGAACATCGGGATTAATATTTTTATTGAATTGCAGTAAGTCACGTTCTTTTGTTCTAAGTTAAGGTATTGTTATATAGGGAATTTACGTGCGTTTAAAATACTAGCATTACTTAGTATTTAATAGGGAACGGATTTTTAGGTACCAGAATGATATTACACAAATAATTAGCACAAATCGAGCGTTTATGTTATAGTTCATCGTTTATTCATAACTACTACCAACATTAACAACCTGAAAACCCGATTCTAAGGAATTAATAACCTAAATATTAACTGGATTAAAATTTCAATTGAAACTAAAATGTAGTATGGTTCTATTTTTACATATAATAGGCTAGTACTACGTGGAAAGCCCCAGTAGCATAAAACTTAAAATAAGAAGACAAAATCACGTTAGCTTCATATTCTTGTAGGCCCACAACATTTTCGAGTATTAAATGAAATGTCCAAAATTACTGTAAAGACTAAGAATTAAGCTATATCGTCCTATAGGCATAAAGGTATAATTATATAAAATATTATATCTTACTTCCCTGAAAGCAGCAAGAAGGTGTAAAAAAATTGTCAGCCCGTCGCCTCTTGCATTTCGTTGCAGATTATTATTATTTAGCATTCTTGCTAAATTCTGCGTTGATTTCTTCGAAAATCGAAATATTCGCCTGAAATTATCGTCGTTATATAGTTACAAAGGATTATTCCTGTCTCTCATCACTCTAATCAGGTATTTAATACTCGTAGACACAAATTTTCCTTTGATAATCATCCAGATCATCTGCTACCTCCATCTTGTATACATGAAGCCGTAGTTTTAAACCTGCCCCAGCCGTGGTCTCTGCTTCAGACCATGGTTTCGAGCCGTGGCTCAGAAAAATGAAAGAGACCTCGTTTTATAAATCCAAACGCGGTTTAAAGCAATGGTCGTGGTCTAGACCTCGTTTTAGAAATCGACCCATTGACTACAAAAGCAGAACTAGAAGACTAGAATTGCACATGAAAGTAACGGAGACTATAACTGCTGTACAGGAAAGATGCAGATGTCTGGACAAACTGAAAATTATCTCAAATAATAATAATTATTTTCAAATAATACGTAATTTTTCAAGTCCTCGCATTGTAGCTCTTTTATTAAGTTTGATGGATAGCCAACTTTCCTTGTCACGTCTTGTAATACATGGTTTAACCCATAGACATTTCTTTTTCAGCAAAATGCATATTGTAATATTTGAAACTAATTGTAGCTCAACATGCATAGTACTGTGTTTCATTCATTTTATGCATATCTATGATCAAAAAAGATTTATTTTATTTTGCTATGAATCGAGACTGATGGTTATCGTTTCTTAATTTTAGGTTATCTTTGATAAAATATATTATGCTCGACCATGCCGAAATGTAGTAATTATACACCTGGTAACAGACCTTTAATGCATGTCATTAAAGTACACCTACTCATTAAAGATCCGGTCTTTCAGCCAATGACGACTCAGGTTACAACTGTTCAGCCAATGACAGGTCAGCTTTCTACCGTTATAAAACCGCAAGTATCGATTATTCTCGGATATGCAATCGAAAGAGAATTAGCGAAAAGTCACGGAGGCTGGAAATCCAATACTGTCGCAGAAGGTTATGTTCTGTTACTATAATAATTAGCGTTAATTGTAAATAATATTCAAATAAATTCAATTTGTCATCTCGTTTTTCAATGTCTAATTTAATTTCAATGTTATCTCTGTAGGTTCTTATGGCCTAGCAAGGTCAATGTGGACATCTGTTCCTCGAAAAAAATCAATACTTTCGCGTCTGCGCACATCTCACAACATACGGGACATTGGCCAAGGTCAGATACAAAGAAAATTAATAATATCAAGTTAGAAATGTGGTCGAGCATAAAAAGTCGTATGAAACTCGCCTATAATGGTAATTAAGAAGCTCGTATGAAAATTATGAAACGAGCGCAAGCGCTCGTTTCATAAATATTCATACTCGCTTCTTAATTACCTTCATTATAGGCTCGTTGCATAATGTACTATTATTTAGTCTAATAAACTCCAAATCCTACCTTTTATCACAGATCTTTGGTAAAATATTTTATCATAGGCTTTGTTGAATAACTTTGATAGTGTAATACCACCTACCAAAGATGTAACATTATTATAAAAATAAAAATATGTATACAAATCTCCCTCCATCTACCAAAAGACCTTCGAGATGCGTTGTGATCTTTTTTAATAGATTATTTTACGACGCTTTACCAACATCTTAGGTTATTTAGCGTCTGAATGAGATGAAGGTGATAATGCCGGTGAAATGAATCCGGGGTCCAGCACCGAAAGTTACCCAGCACTTGCTCATATTGGGTTGAGGGAAAACCCCGGAAAAAACCTTCACCAGGTAACTTGCCCCGACCGGAATCGAACCCAGGCCACCTGGTTTCGCGTCCAGACGCGCTAACCGTCACTCCACAAGTGTGGAGTCCATTTATGATGATGATGATGATGATGATGATGATGATGATGATTTTCTGTTCCTTTCGCACTCTTTCTGTTTATTCTTTTGTCCCTTTTCTAGTTTCCCTTCTTCCATTCCATGCCCCTTTTCTCATTCTTTCGTTAGGTTTTGTTTTTCTTCTTTAATCTCTATTTCACTGATTCCTACCTTCGTTTGTTTCTTGCTTTCTCTACTTTCGTTGCTTCTTTCTTTCTCCATTCTATTTTCTACATTTATTTTCTTTTTAATATCTATTCAAGTTTCTCTTGCTTCCATTCTCTTTTCTAGTTTCTCTTTTTTTGTCTTAATGTTATTCTTTTCATACTTACTTTGTTCCTTTTATTTTATTTCTACTCTTTCTTTCTTCCCCATCATCTTTCTCTTTCTGTCCATAAATCCTCGTTTGTCCTCTTTACTTTTTCTTTTGTTTCTCTTCTAATTTTCCCCCCGTTTTCTCTGTCTTCCTTTGGCTCTTTCTCCCTGTGTTTTCTTTGAGGGTTCTCGTACTTTTTTCTTATGTGTTCTATTACGAATATGGGACTATAGCCTACACCATCTGTTTGTGGGGAAGCGAGGGAATCACACAGCACGTTGCAATGCTTTCATATTGATTTCTGCAAACCGGGCCACTACGGGATATCGCTGTGCCAAATTTAAGCCAGTAGAGCAATCCGGACCGTCTTCAGTTGTTGCTGAATTAAACATTCTTCTGACTTGAGACCTCCCCGCAGCCAGACGTTCTTCTTCCTTCATTTCCAACCTCATCGTGCCATGTCAGCTAGAAACCTTAAGTGGTCAGATTTGACAGAGCTTGGTGCTAGGTTTTTGGGTATTTGCACCATGTCACGGTTGTAAAAATGTCCAACGGTTCGGAGATACACACCGTTTTAGGGAAGACAGGGAAAGGGGAACCAATTGTGGGTCCGTCAACAAAAGATAGGTAGAGGCCTGGACAGTAAAGGCTGGTTCACAGTAAACCGGGAACGAAAACGACGACGAGAACGGAAATATTGTTAAAATAAATGTATTTAAATTTGAGCATTCACAATTAACTTTCACGTTCCCGTTCCCGGGCTCCGGCAAGCTTCTCGTTAATTGTGAATGCTCACATTTATTTTAACAATATTTCCGTTCTCGTTCTCGTGTTTCCGTTCCCAGTTTATTGTGGACCAGCCTTAACTCCTGGTATCGATGGGCTTCTATCTTCTGTCGTAATTCAGCTTCTAAAAGCTCCGAATGGTTGGAACAATCTTTACAACTACGAGAAAGAGCAAATTTTCAAAAACCCCGCACCATGAGGAGTGCCATGAAAATATCTAATTGTACTTACAGTTTTTATTATTATTATTATTATTATTATTATTATTATTATTATTATTGTTGTTGTTGTTGTTGTTATTAGTATTAGTAGTAGTAGTATTAGTTGTAGTGGTCCTATTATTATTATTATTATTATTATTATCATTATTATTATTAGTAGTAGTAGTAGTAGTAGTAGTAGTAGTAGTAGTAGTAATAGTTGTAGTGGTCCTATTATTATTATTATTATTATTAGTAGTAGTAGTAGTAGTAGTAGTAGTAGTAGTAGTAGTAATAGTTGTAGTGATTCTATTATTATTATTATTAGTAGTAGTAGTAGTACTAGTAGTAGTAGTAGTAGTAGTAGTAGTAATAGTTGTAGTGGTCCTATTATTATTATTAGTAGTAGTAGTAGTAGTAGTAGTAATAGTTGTAGTGGTCCTATTATTATTATTATTATTAGTAGTAGTAGTAGTAGTAGTAGTAGTAGTAGTAGTAATAGTTGTAGTGGTCCTATTATTATTATTATTATTAGTAGTAGTAGTAGTAGTAGT